>NW_024872919.1:585337-686069 GCF_018340385.1 Cyprinus carpio
TCTTTGCTCTTCAAGCTAACTTTGTTAATCGCTCCTGAACTCAGTGCCTGTAATTGGTGTGGGATCAGTTACTTCACACAAGACTCAGAAACATATCTATAGAAAGCGAAATTTCATTTTTAAAAGAAGCAGCTGAAAACAAAATTCTGTGATCAAGTAAACCCATGAAAACCGCGAGCTCCGTTTTTCCCCCGAGTCATTTTTAATTTTATCGTCCGCTGGGCCCTACGTAACAAAGAAAAAAATCTAAGTGCTTTTGTCCCAAATCCAATGCAAAGTCTTGATTGTCTGCTGTTCTTTTCCCTTTTTATTAGCTTTAATCGGGATTAAAACCCTTTTTAAAATTTAGTAAATATTTAAAAGGAAAAATCAACACAATGATTTTTTTTTTTTATATTTGCCACCCTAATGATGTCCTTTTTTAATTTAAGGTTTTTTAATTTTGCATTCAAATATCCAAGTCGAAAGGGGTTTTTTTTCCAAGAAAACAAAAAAGGGAAAAAATTTGAAAAAAACAAATGAAGTCCCCCAGGGATATTTAACGATGTGTTTTCAGGTAGAGCCTTGGGAATTTAATGGGTGTGACTTAATATCTGTAGCAGAGCTGTTCAGTTAATCATGGCCAGTTCTTCTGATCAGACTGCACCAACCCCTCGATTATAATTCCCCTTTTTACTTACAAGCCACACTGCTACACACCAAAGACATAGCCGCCACAGAACTGCTGGAACAACCCGTTTCTTGTCAAAAACACACCCCACACACACACACACAGAAGGTCTGAGTAGTTTACTTTTAATTCTTGTTTTCGGAGTTATTCAAACATTACTCATTCAAATTAAATGAGCAATTACAGTCCAGGCACCAAAGATGCGTATAACCAGCTATTTATTTTTTTTATTCCCTAAATCCTCCTTCTTCTTCTTCTTCTTCTTCTCTTCCTTAAACTTTCTCCTTTCTTTCTTTCTTCTTCTTTCTCCTCCATATCTTTCTTCATCATCACTTCTCATCGTCGTAGCTTCAAATGATAATAAATGGTCAGAAAAAAATGCTTTTATAAATTATAAAGGATAATTTTTGCATATGAGAGAGATTCATATTTTTCTTACGCTATTACTTATACGTATTTTTTTTTATACCTCTGTAATATTCTTTAATACATGGGGCTGCGATATCCTCAACTCCTTTTGATTTAAAAAAAAAAAAAGAATAATTAACATCTCAAAATAACAAATGAGCTTACAGTGTTATGTTACATGTTTATGTCTGTCTGTCTGTCACATTCTTTCAGTGATCGTGTATAACCTTTTTTTTCTTCTATAGTCATATAGTCTATAGTCAGCAACCACTCCTGTATTTCTGGCAACATTTTAGGTCATGGCTTGTGCCTGTGTGAAGATTCATCTGTTTGGTGTCTTGAGTAATGAACATGAGGAGAGAGCAAGCACAGTTATACCTTCCTGGCAACTCCTTCAGGTGTCTAATCAGCCGCTCTTGTTCATCTCCTGCAGGGCTGTGAAGGTGAGCATCAGCGGTCTTGGGACGTGGTGCTGCCCGTGCATGTGCCACTCGCGCTTCAGACGGACTGGCTGGGCTCGTGTGCATATTCCACTATGCCTCTTAAGTTATTGTCGGGCTGGGGGTGTCCACGCTATGAAGGACGCTGTGAAGCATTTTCCTATGCCATTGTATTGGGTTCTGTGAACAAGATAAAACCGGATTTCAAAGATCCTGTTACCGTTACACACTGCCTCTCCTAATCAATAGCTATCACTGTGTGCTTTTTATCGCACAACCATGCTGGCATCCACTCATATTCCCATATACTGAGTTGGATGACTGACAAAGCGCTGGGTCTAATAAACTTGGAACCACCCCCGTTCCAAGCTGCAAAATTGCCTTTCAGTCTCTCCAATGGTGTGCTGTGTGTGATCTTAAAGGTTTTTATATTAATTAAAAAGTTCTTCTAGGATTGATTGAGAAATCCATGAGCCCACACCTTCATTTCGTTTTCCTTTTCGTTGAGTTTACATGCCAACTTCTGTACAACTGAAGTTCCGTAATGAAACCCTGTTCTGCTGTGTCCATTTTGTCCTACAACTCTTTACAAAGCTGCAAAAAATGATGGTTGAGACAATCGCAGTGTTTGATACCGTAGTATTGAAGCCAGACTTACCTTTGTTATTCTGACGCTTGCGTGACTCTGTCGGTCCTCGATCTCTGTTTTATAAAGTGAGAAGGAGCAGCAGGGCTTAGAGATCTAGATGTTGCTCCAGGGACTCATGCAAATGAGTCATTGATAGTGGGGCTTTTCCCTCAGGAACTGCACTTAAGTGAAGAACATGCACATGTGAATGCTTGAATATTTCAATTGATCCCATGTTTCAATAAGCCGTTAGATAGCCTGGTGGAGTCGCACTGAGCACTGCAGCGCTTCTTTTTGGTGACAAAGTAGTCCAACGTTTCATTGCTAGTTTAATTGTAAACACCACCCACCACAACCTGCAAAGAGTGTTAAGACATCAAGTTTACATTTTGACCTTGGTTTAGTACTTAAAAACTCGTGGCGCCAGCAGTGCTTTCCATCGGGTCAGAAGTATGACACTGATAGCTGATAGTTGTGGATGCTTATATGCACCTAGAAGCTCGGCTGCATTATGAGCGAACGGTGTCATGAAGGCGCTGCAAAACAACGCCCTCAGAGCTGCCTCACGTGTCAGGATTCTCCCACCAGCGGCGTTGAGTGAAACCAACACACAACTGAAGCAGCGGTGAAGGTTGTTGTAGGCTCTGGCATGGGTCAGAATACTTCGGTCATGAGACACAAATGCCCTGCACACACAAATTTAAATAAATTCTATATGGCTGTCGCTAATAAATTTTAAAAAAAAATTAATGAAAAGGAAACTCTGATATGTTTATGATTTGGTAACACTCGTTAATTTAGGGACCCCTTTCTCAGTCTTAGACTAGGGTTGATTTGCATACATATGACCTCGCATTTGGTGGGGGGTTTCCTATTAGTACTTATTAATGAACTTATTGCTGGGCAAGCTACTAAAACACTGCTCCCATGCACAAAGGGTTTGAGGATCCAAAATGCAGCTTTTTAGAATGAAGGGGTACATTCCAGAATCCAAGAATCCATTCTAACCAGGCAAATGGGGATCAAAACAAACACTTGTGGCAGACCACTCAGACAACTAGATTGGAAAACCTGTTTAAATAAAATTTGTTAAAACTCCGTTCCCCCCCCATTTGCACTTGGTCACCTTAAAATGTGTCTTTGTGGTGATAAACATAGAATCTTGATCTTCATATTCCCGGAGCACTATATGTAAATTTAAACAGAGAGTCATGTCAATAAAGCAACACAATACGCTGCACTTTGATCATCATTAGCTTATTTTCAAGTCCAAGACCACCACCGGAGGCTGTGCTTCATCAGCCACTAGAAATTTAGGAATCCCCCTCTTACTGCTTGTAATAACAGATTGAGTGTGTGGTTGAATCAAATGCTGTGATTTTTGCTTTCAGTGGTCAAATACACATTCAGTAATTCAGATTGCCATCACAGTTCGCATCCAGTTCACTGAAGAATACTCAAGCTACACTCGCGCGGCGATGCGTGTTGCATTAGCGCTGTCTGATATTGACTGTAAACCATGTCATCAATCCGAGCCTATAAACACGCGCTTCAGATCAACCTGATTATTTATGTCACATTATGGGAGGAGGTAAACTTTGAAGATTGTGGGTTTCACCAACCATATGCTGTACCCGCTTTGTCCCGTTTCGCCTTGGACTGCGTCCCAGACCTCCTCCGGAAGTCTGGTTTTGAATGATAGATTTAAAATCCGTCGAAAGGCGCTTCCGATGGGCATTTTACATCTGGTCTATTCCACAATCAAGTTCAGTTTATTTTCAGAGAACATTTAAAACCGACACAGGCCAACAAAAGTGCTGAAACCAATCTTAATACCCATTTTAAATTCATTCTCACTATTCGAACCCAGTGAGAGCATCAAACTTTCCTTTTCTTTCAGGGAATCTTGCGCAGCTTTGGACTTGACGGTAAGCTGCCGTTTGGGCCTTGGGGGTTACTGCCAGCTTAGGATCGCCCTCTCCAAGGCATTTAGACAAGCCAGATTTGATTTTTTCTCCTCGGCTATGCCTGTATACAGACCGCTGGCGCCCCCCCTACCCCTCCCCTTCATCGCTTGGTCCGCTTTGCGGCCCCTATCTACCATCACACCTCGCTCGTACTTGGGGTATGCTGTACGATTCCAAGGTCACGGTGATTCTGCCGGGCTTCTGAGGGTCCCACAACCCCATGCTCTGTTTGTTGAGTTAAACGAAAGTTCTTGGCCCAAGTCAAGCGCTTACATCCCTCAAGCCATTACGCTGTTAGATTACCTTTGATCCCACTTATTTTTCCCTAGACCCAGGCATACACAGATTTGCATATCATCAACTATAACTGAAGATGCACAGCGATGTGGCTCGGCCCAGGGCTGGACAGTGCCGGGCCATTTGTCTCAGCTAGTGAGGATGTGTCGTGTCCTTCAAGCAAAACGAAGGTTAGATTTTAAATACTTTTACAGCATGTAGAGAGGACAGGATTGCAAGACGTCCCAGGGCCGTGTGACTATCTCTGTCGGTCTTTCTGACTGGCGACCCCGCAACTGGGCAGCGGTTTACTGCGTAAAAAGGCTAAAAGGGCCCGACGGTTTAAATATCTGTCCGGCAGTTTTTAAAAAGATAAGTGATGTTCGCATCAAGATCAATATGGGGCAATGATAAAAGAGGTTGACCCATTTAGTAAAATTTTCCCAAAAAAAAAGGGAAATATGCTGGGCTTGTAAAAAAGAGGAAAAGGTATTGGGACATTTTTAAATAAAATAGAAATTATCAGAAATACCCGAATCAACGACTTCATGTCGTTATAGATGACCATTGACAAAATTAGGTCCAAAATGTGTCCATGAGTATGTGTGGGATGATTAACTCACTGCAGCAGGTTAAAAGAGTCAATGATGTTTAAAAACTCGGAAGTTAGCTGCTTAGAGGGGCAACATACATGGACATTAAAATCACCTAAAATAAGGTTACGGTCATGTTTAGTGATCAAGTCCCCATTATGAAGTCTTTGATTAGATGTGGTGGCCGATAGATCTAAGAGCTAAGACCACAGGTTCAGACCAGTTCAGAAGTAAAACCTGAGCTTCAAAACTCGTGAAGGTGGTGGAGGATAACAGTCGGCAATCGAGGTCTGAAAGAATCTTTAGCAATGATGGCTAGCCCGCTGCCTCTGCCTGATGATCGTGGAGCATTGTAAAAGTGATAGTCGGCTGAAAAAAGTTCAGAATATGGACTGAAGTCCCCTATCTTCACCCAGGTCTTGGTGATAAACAGAAAATCCAGGTCGTGAGTTGTAATAAAAACGTTGAGGATGAATGTCTTGTTTCCCGGGGTGAGCTTTTATCAGCGCAATTTTTGGGGAGCATAGAATGGTGCACGAAGCCGATGCTTTGCTTTGCTCAGAGGTAAGCAGTATTTGCGCCCTTACGGTATGGCTGGATAATGATCCAAGTGGAAATTTTTCCGCTTGAACCCGAGAGTCAAGAGAAGCAGGAGCAGAATCAGGGGGGTCCGTCAAGATTAACCTGAGCCAGCGTGTCACTTTGGGGGGAGCTGAACCAGCGGTCTAACACCTGAGCCTGTGACCGGGGGCAGAGAACTGAGAAAGCCAAACAACCAGCCTCATGAAGGTCTTTATCCTGATGAACTCACTCCGCGATTCCCCCGTCCTCCGATGCTTTCTTGGAGTAGTGTCCAGAGGTAGTCGCCGAAGTGCGCCTACATTGGAACTACAAATGTCCAAAAGAGTCTGACAATCATACATGAGAGACTCAACAGTGTTGTTGGAAAGGAGGGCAAATAAACATATTGTGGGGAAGTCGCGGCCTAGTGGTTAGAGAGTTTGACTCCTAACCCTAAGGTTGTGGGTTCGAGTCTAGGCCGGCAATACCACGCATGGGTGCCCCTTTAGCAAGACACCGAACCCCAACTGCTCCCCGGGACCACAGCATAAATGGCTGACGGCTCCCACATACACAGGTGCCATAATTTTCCGTGCGATCGTATTCAGAGAAAATGCATGAAGTGACCAGGCTCAATAAGCATTTAAAATTTGGAGTTTGAGGGAAAAAATCATAAATAGTTGGTTAATGTGAGAACTGTTCCCCAACTTAAACAAAGATTTTTTTAAAACGCTGCACATTATAACCAGTCACACATGATTCTAATTAATTTGATTGTTCGCTTTTTATTCAATTCGCAAGTGCATGCCCCCTGCAGCGCTTAGCATTCTTAGCTTGCATTAGTATTCCATTTGTTCCATCGCTGTTTTCTTTTCTCCTCTCCTCTCTTTCATCCCTCGCTCTGTTTTTCACAAGTTCATCAAACAACTGTGGTAAGATCATTCACAGTCACGGTGAGTAAAGGCTTTCCTGCTATGTTTTTTGCACTGCTGGCTAATGCTAACACAATACAGTAGATTGTTATTCACGCTGGCGCTAATGAATTCGACTTCGCCAGTCGGAGATCACTAAAATAACATTAAAGAGGTGTGTGAACTTGCAAGCATGATGTCAGACACTGTAATATGCTCTGGTCCCCTCCCTGCTTACCGTGGTGATGAGATCCTAGCAGATGTCATCACTCAATGGCTGGATGTCTAGTGGTGCCCGCAGAATAACATAGGTTTCTATAGACAATTGGACAAGCTTTTGGGGCAGACCTGACCTGTTGAAAAGAGATGGTCTTCATCCCTCCTGGGGTGGTGCCGCTCTTCTTCTAGAATATGGCACATAGTCTTAGAGTTGTACTTGACTAACTGGGGCCAGGTCAGGAAGCAGACAGACTGGCTAAACCGACCGTCTGCTAGCCGCCTCCAGTCACAGAAGTCAGTTATTCTCAGCACATAGAGACTCTTTCACCTAGATATCACACTATAGAGACTGTGTCTGTTCCCCGGGCTAGAAAATCAACAAACGTCCCACACCAATTTAAGAGTAACAATTTAATTGAGTTCACCACCTAAAAAAAACCGCTGCGATACGGATTAAAAAAGCTACCGCTTGGTATTGCATATCATGTCCCTTTCAGAAGCCACTTGTTGTAAAGAATGACACTGATCATATCAGCGTGTTCTGTTTGACAGAAACTGGTAAACTGATGAATTGCTTATTTCAAAATGAGTCTCCCCACAAGATTACTTTATAACACATGAGGGCCACGTTCCAAAAGGTAAAGGGGGCGGTGTGCTTCCCTTTTAACATGTTCAGTGTTCTAGAGAGCAGCTTCAAGGATAACTGTTGACGTATTGGTGCTCAATAACATTCCCAGAGAAACAAATGTTCATCCAGGCACCAGGGGACCTACAGGCCTTATTAAAGGAGTTTGGCTTTTACATCCGAGGTAGGTTGTGGCTGCAGATAAAGTTTGACTTGTTGGTGATTTAATATCAGGTCTAATATAAACATCTAAACATTCTTGAATTAAGGTGCATTTACTGGAGATGCAAAATGACTTAAGATATTAACAAATACTAAAAAAAAAATGTTAGTTTTTTAGTTTGAATAAGAAGCTTCAGCTCAAATGAAAATAAACCCACATGCATTCATCAAAACCATATGTGTATAACTCTGAAAATAAAAATAAAAAAGAAAAATTCCAACGAGTTTCGTTTGCTATTTGTGACCTAACAGGGATAGTTCACCCAAAAGAGTTGCCGGAGCCATTGACTTCCATATAGTGAACAGCGTAAACATTCTGCAGAAAAATGATTTCCCACCTCAGTGTTTTTGTCTTTTTTTTTTTTTTTTTTTGGATTGAAATATCTAAACATTCTTAAATCAAGATCTTTTATTTGATAAGGGAAACTAATAAGATATTAAGACTTGTTCTCTGAAAAGTGATCAAAAGTGTGTTAATGCTCAAAACAAGAACAAATATCTGTCAGTGGGGTCAGAAAAATAAACGAGTGTTTCCTTTGAATTAATTTGATTCTTCTTTTTATTTAGTTTGTTTTTTTTTGTTTTTTTTTTGGTTATTTTTTTTGTTTTAATATTTGATGCATTTTTTTAGTTAACTTTTTTTATTATGTTAATATAGCTTGTTGTAAGAAAGTTTAGATATTTGAACTGGAAAACAAAACAAAAATACTAACAAAAATCATCAAGCAGTCTGGAACGACATGAGGGTGAGTAAAAGATAACCAAATTTTTTTTTTTTTTTTTTTTGGGGGGGGGGGGGTGGGGGGGGGGGGGGGGTCTTCCAATTTTCTGTTAATTGTCACATCTAAGAATAAGTATGCAACTCTCTCTCTGGATCCATTTCTGCTTTCATTTGCATTACTATTCTGAAGCTGAAGAATGAGTTTTTTTGTCAACAAAGTGCATATGCTTCAGATCATCTCAAAGTGTATCTGTCCACTGAAGTGCTACTCTTAAATTTTTTTCTTCCCATAAAGCTCAAGCCATTGTTTGTTAGTTAATGTGTCAGTGCTGCGGCCTAATAAAACCAAGCGTCTGACGGTCAGTGGACACTCTGTGTCGTCGTCAGGCTCATTTGTCATCGATGTGAGGGACAGGCTGATCAAAGCGAGACTCGAGCGCTCGTGACAGGAATGAGCACAACATCAGCATCGGATTCCAAACACTCTCAAATAATCTTTATTTCATTCTTTCTTTATTTCTTTATTTGGTGGCCTGCGGAACTCAGTTAGAGGAGAGGAAGTGAATGGGGAACTCAGTTCCTATCAAACACACCACCAATCACACCGCAACGTCTGGACACACATGACTGCATTTGCTTCTGAAAAGAAGAGAAAAAAAAAACATTTAAAATTACTTGAACCTACTCTTCTCACCACTGATTGAGCTTACAGTATGTATGCTTTTTTAAAGAATACATTTTTTAAAGAATGATTGTTTTGCTTTTTTAAAGAATACATTTTTTAAAGAATGATTGTTTTGCTCTGATTGGTTTAGCATTTTTGTCATTACTTCCATTTTTAAAACTTTTTCCAAGCGACTTACAGTGCATCAGGCTAACATTTCTTGACCTAACATGTTTCCCTGGGAATCGAAAACCCCAACCTTTATCTAATGCAATGCTCTACCACTGAGCCACAGGAACAATTACGCCTAGGTCTCAATGTGAAATGTAGAAATGTTAATCCATTCGTTTATGACCTCAAGTTAGATTATTGTAATGCTTTATTGGGTGGTTGTTCTGCATGCTTAAAAACAAACCGCTAGTCCAAAATGGAGAGTTCTTTCAGAACCCGGAAGTAGACCATTTGCCCCGGGGCCTGTCAACACTGCACTGGTCCCCATCAAACGTCGTGCCTTCAGCTTTTCTTAACCTCACTTGAAGGGGGGCACCACGGGAAAAATTTAAAATTTTCACCAAAACCAGGCCTCTGTTGATCTTTTTTCGTTTTTTTTTTGTCTTCACTTTGAGCCCGATATTACAGGTGAAAAAATTAAAAAAACCCGAACACACAACGTTTACCAATTTGCACATTTTATTAAAACCCCAAGGCTCAAAATGATTAATTATCAGAACCTTTTTCTAAACATTGTATGTAAATAGACAGATTCCTAAAAAAATTATTTTTGAATTCAAGATAAAATTCAATTTTAAAAGGGGGGCAAAATTAATAAAAAACCAAAACAAATGAATCGCCAACAATTTAATAGTTAACGTGAGTTTAACCTATAAATATTTACAATACTATTCTCCCCTTTTAAATACAAAATTTCAATTTTAGCACTTAAATATTTTTTTTAAATGATGTCTTTAAAACCCGTCTTTTTCAAGAACCAATTAGTATAAATACCCCCTACAATTTTTAACATAAAATTGAAACTGAATAAAATTACCAACCCCATTTTCCCTAACCCCCAACCAGCACAGAACATTTACAAAACAGAGATACCCCAAACACATTTTTCAACGCCATCAGCCAAAATCAAAAAGGGGCACTAAAAAACGATTAAAGTAAACTTTAACTGTCTGTTCAGTCTTTAAATTGGGACCAAGCACTTCAGGAAAGTTTGATGAAATTGCTGCTTTCCTTTTCGAGCTGTACTGGCGTTGTTGCTGGTTCTAGATGACACATTGATAAGGAAATGCTTTTATCAAACTTTTCTGCTTGAGTGCACACAGGTGAGTGATAATTCGTTCACCTGATCGCTGACAGAAGGGGGTCACTGAACACAAACTCGTAGATTTAAAAATTTTTCTTATTACTTATAAAGCCCTGAATGGTTTAGCACCTCAGTATTTGAACGGCTCTTGTTACATTATAGTCCTCCACGTCCGCTGTTCCAAAACTCTGGCAATTTGATAATACCTTTGAATATCCAAAGTCAACTCGGCGCAGATCCTTCTCCCATTTAGCGCCAAACTCTGGAATAACCTACCTAACATTGTTCGGGCAGACACACTCTTGCAGTTTAAATCAGATTAAAGACCTATTTTCTTTAACCTCACACATAACATACTAATACATTCTAATATCCAACCGTAAAGGATTTTTAGGCTGCATTATTAGGTAAACCGGAACCGGGAACACTTCCCATAAAACCCGATGTACTTGCTCTGTAAAATGGCATCACGCAATTAGTCTGTTTTCTCTTATTCCAGGTCACCGTAGCCACCCCCAAACCCGTCTGGCCAAGTCAGGGTCACTGCAGTCACCCCCGGGTCCCGATGTTCCCGACCCGATGGGGTCAGCACCTGAAAGGCCCCAGCCCAAAAAACAGCGGAGACCAGGGCTGAGCCCCGAGACAGATCCCCCGTAAAAACCATGTCCCCCCGACCCCCGGACGACCACAGGGAAAAAGAATTCTTTTACAATCTGACTTTGCTGCAGCCTGGAAATTTAACTGTGGTTTTTGTCTGGTCGGGAAAGGCCCCCCTGAGCCCGGTTTCTCCCGGTTTTTTTTTCCATTCTGTCACTGATGGAGTTTTGGCCGCCCTTTTCCTCTGGCTTTCTTAGTTTTGGGGGCCTTTATTTACAGTGATTTTGACTTTATTGCATATGATTGCACAGATACTTTTTAAAAATGAAATGAGCTGATGATACATACTGAATTCAAAGATGCTGCCTTTAACCGTCACTTGCATTTTTGAACACTTTTCTAATTTAAAGTTGTTCAGTTGCTTTGCACAATCTGTTTTTTTAAAAAATATAAAAAAAAGATGACTTACGACTTGTATTTTCTTTTTAAAAATATTTTTAAAACTAATTTTCTTTTACCTAAAATTTTTGTTTTAAGTTTGTCCCTCTTTTAAAACATTAATTACTTAAAAAAAAAAAAAAACTCTCCCCGAAAACTCGCGTTTAAAGGTCAGGGGGGGAAAACTGGGCTAAAATCACAAGAAAGATGCAGCGGGCAGACACGTTTGTGGTGCAACCGCTGCAAAAAACCGCATATTTTGGTTGAAATCAAGGAAAAGAAGTGAACCCCTGGGCCCTTTTATGATTTATTATTTAAGCTGTGCTTACCAAAAGAAAATAGCAGCTTATAAAATCCGACAAGACTCAACCCTTCACAAGCATGTGAGGTAAGCTAAAAACGCATTTTTTGCAGGGGAAAAAGAAGCCTGACATTTTTTCAAGAGGTTTTTTCCCAAAATTTAAAAAAAGTGGGGGAGGGGGTGATAATTTTCTTTTTGGTAATATCATAATTTTTTTGTGTGTGCGGCTTTATTTTGTTCTTTCACTTTTATTCAGTCTGTTTAAATCTTTAAAACCCCCAAAATTTTAAGATGTGGGGGAGAAAATTTATAATTTATATCTTTCTATACTAATCCCAAAAAAACAAAAAGAATGTGTCTTTTCCCCCCAAAAACTCATGTTTTTATAGATTTTTTTTATTTTTTTTACAACGGTCGTAAACAATTCATTAAGAGACTTAAATTTTAGAAACCCTATTGCCCGTTTTTTTCTATTTCTACAACAAAATAAATTTCCCAAAAACCCCCACCAAAGCACAGTTTTCGCTCGACAACATGACAGTGTTTTTTTTTCCCGAATGAATCAAACCGAAAGATTGGGGTTTAAAGAAACTCCTTATTTAACAGTGACTTTGGGATCTTTTGATTTTTTTTTAATTATATCTTTTTTTAATAATTAATTTTTTTATAATTTCAAATGAGTATTCAAAATTTTTGTCTTGTATATCAAAAAAATTTTTAATGCATTTTTTAACTGCAGGTTAAAGCATTCTTGTCATATGGACACCCATTCCGCTTTAGGACTAAAAAGAACAGCGGTGGTTTAGGTTTGGGTTACCTCACACTATCTGGGCCATTCACTCTGTTGTGATCAGAATGCCCTAAATTAAAAAATTTTGGGTGAAGCAAACAAAAAGAAAAACCCGGGGAAAACGTTTTCAAGTTTTCCCCCCTTTTTTTCCTTAAAATGTGCCTTTTTTCTTTTTTTTTTTCTTGCTTTCAAAAAAAAAAAATTACAAAACAAAAATTTAAAAAAATTTTTCTTAAAATGAATATTTTTTTAACATTCTAGCAGACATAAAAATAAAAAAACAACTTCATTTAAAAAAAATTTGTTAGTAAAATAAGTTTGTTGGCCATTTTTTCCCCCTTCTGAATATGACATGTATTTTTACTGTACAAATAAATGCGCCTTGATGAGCAGAAGAGATTCTTTTAAAACTTGAAAATATTACGATCCCCGTCTAAACATTTGTGAAAGCTTAAAAAACAGAGGGGGTAAATTTTTATTTTTTTAAATTTTTTTAATCTTTTATTATTTTATTTACAGAACAACGTAAAATTACAAAAACTTTTTGTTTGATGGGTTCTTGCTTTTTTCAACTTTTATTTTGGGAGAAACCCGCAGGGGAAAACCTCCGTGCTTCTTTTGTTTTGTTCCTGATGCAGAAAAGCTAGTTCTTCTTGACCTCCCAGACTGGACTTTTGTAATGCACTGCTATCCCCTCCTCAATAAACAACTGGGTTCAGCGGGTAAGTCCTTACCAGGGGCATATAAGTGAAGAGAAAATGAAAAGTCGTGACATTGGTCAAGTATGGTAACCCATACTCGGAATTGGTGCTCTGCATTTAACCCATCCAAGTGCACACACACAGCAGTGAACGGGACTTTTAGTTTGGTGTGCGACGTGACGTCATAAGTCTGCGCCGCGCTCCTGCGTCTGTGATTCTGCTGAAGAAAGGTTTGTTTTTAATCCTTTAAAGAGTTGAAATCAATACAGCCCGGTTTAGACTCCGTAATGAAATGAATTCATGATCTCCGAAAGTAACATTGTGATGTGGTAATACTGTTAATGAACAGGTTTGTGTGAGTAACAGAGAAGACGCGCGTCGATCTCGCTCCCCCATCTATGAAGCAGTTCATCAAAACATGCTTGCTCACTAGCGGGGATCACTTCTGAGATTCAGAGGGTTGAACGATATAGAACTGAAACACTTACACTGAGAGATGAAAAGATGAACAGTTAAAAAAAAAAGGTGTGGGTTAGTTTATATCTACATTTAATCATTCATCATTGTTTATAACTGACAACAGCCTAAATAACAAAAGACTCATATGTAGTCATGTTTAAAGCTTTATCTTTTGATTCCGAAGCTTGTTTATATTGATTTAAAATAAAAGCTTAATAATTACTGTTAGACTAAATGACTTGTGTAACGTTAAGGTTGGGGATTTTTCTAAATCATATAATTATAATAAATGATCATCAGTGCAATCCAGATGGATTTATGATCGAAAGTGTTTTAGTGCTCTGAATTTGACAAGAGGAACTGGGAAGTGTTTGTCAGATGTGTCCTTTGGTCAAATTTTGGTTTGCAAAGTCTATCAGAGTCTTAAGCTGGGTACAGCATCTAAATACAACAAGATCAACAACACAGACATGTAATAGACATGCACTCACATGACTGCAGTGTAATCTAATATAATCACAAATCAATACGCGCAAATGTAGATCATAAATGCCTAAATACTAGTTCTCTGTATGATCTGTGTTCTTTTTTTTTTATTCATTTCTAGTTCTAGTTTTGAGTGTTTTTGTTTAATCTAATGCTGCTTGACATTGGGACTACTGAACTAGGGGGCACATTAGACACAGAGATTTAGATTGGGGTTTTTTATCTGTTATATTCTGATCTTAAACACAGAGAAGCTCCTGCTGAAAATACTGAGACCTGTTATAAAGGTGGGTTTATTAAAGAGAGGGAAGATCACAAATTAAGAGGATAATAAAAAAAATAGCAAATTTTTTGTGTAACATTAAACCCTTTTCATCTTCTGAAGTAAAAGCAATGAAAATCATTCATTTACATCACTAAATTAAGCAAGTGTATCTAACAAATACCGTTAAATTTGGGTGATCAACTTAACCTATTTTATATTATTTTATCAAAACTGAATAAATTGGGATGTGAGTTGAAGATCTGAAGTGCTGAATTTCCAACCATTGCCGGTGCAGTGTGTGTGTTTTCCCACTTCAACGTGGGTCTTCCTGGTATTCAGTGCCCCTTTTGTTATCAAAAGGAAAATCAAAACGTTTTTTAAGTGCCATTTCAAGGTTCCTACTGTTGTTTGGGGGCCCACAAAAGTTTTTGCAGGGTCAAAAAAAAACCTTTTTTTTCAATATACTTTTTTACCTCAGTTTTCAGTGATCCGTCGATTCGAATTGTTGGTTTGAATTCGCTCTCTAAACCCCCCCTTTTCGGAGCCTGCTTGCTCTGTTGGTACTGGCATCCCTTTTGAATGGTCTGTTTTTAGATTCAGCCTTTGGCTCTCCGGTATTGTTTGGTACGCGGGTGACTTTTTTTTTGTAAAAAATTACTTTTTTAATGGAGTTTAACTCTTGTAAGTTGTCAGAAAATCTGCGTGTGTATGTTTCCAAAACCTGAATGTTTAAAGAGTTTGTTTTAAAATTCTGGTTTTTTAAGATTGCCTAGATACAATTTTTTTTTAGTAAAAAAGGAGGGGGTTGCGTTTGAGAGCGTTCCCCGCCATAACTGAAGACATGGAGAAATGTATAAATAAAATGGTGGAGTTTTATGTGGAATAAGAAAAAATAGGATCTCCAGGGCCCGGTAAAAACCCCCTCCCCAACTGGTCTGGCCCAAAATCTTTTTTTGTTGCACTTGAATTTCCTTTGTGAGGGAAAAATTCTGATGGGGGGCCCCAAAAGGGGGGCAACCCCCCCTTCTTTGGAAAAGGAAGTAGCGGCTAAAGTCCAAAGGGGTCCTTACCTTCCTTTGGAGGAGATGTACTTCCCGTTGGACAGAAAGCCCCTGGACGGGGTTCCCCCTTTTCCCTTCCCAACCCCTCCCAACCCCCCTAACAAATTTAAACTATTTTTTTTGGGGGTCAAAACAAAGACATTACAGCAAAACAATTCAAAAATGGCAGAAATTAATATTTGATAACCGTTTTTATTTCCCTGCCCAACTGTAAAAAATAAATACTAATATTTCATTTTTTGCGGGTTAAAACTTAGGGCCCCGCACAACCCCCATTTTTTCCTCCCTAACACCCCCTTTAGGCATGTGAAAGACTTCGATGTTGTTTTTTGTCGTTGCACTAAAAAAAGCAGACACCCGCTGTTTTTTGATTTTTCATAGCTACTGCAATGTACAAAAACAACAACAACACCATGTACAGCTGCAAATCAAATGAAGTTTTGTACAGCCCCGGTGGCCATTAAAGATTTTGGGGAATTCCAGGTGAGCAATCCGTAAACTGTCAGGACACAAAAAGCAAAAAATTTGTAGTTCATTTTCAATAAAAGGGCCTGAAATCTGTTCCCGGTTGGGTGTTTACAGCTGAAATCCCGCGTGGGGCCAGATATTCAAACGGTTGAAAAATCTTACATATTAAATATGGTGTAAAATTTTGCCTAAAGGTGATTTAAAATTTTTGCTTCGGACCTGACTTTCGCGTAGGGTACCATTTTTTATTTTTATTTTGGGGTTGTCCCCCCCTCGCTTTCAACATAAACCGCCTCTGCAATGTACGGGCTGTGCGGGGGTACCCCAGTCCCCCACAAAAAAAGAAAGAAACGGGTCTCAGAAGCTTAAGCCCTGGCGGGGCAAATAAATATCAAATCTTTAAAAATTTTTAAAACTCAAAAGGGCAACACAGAAAAGGAGAAAAGGGATTCTTTCTCTCCCCGACTTGTAAAAAAAACCCCTTTTCAATTAAAATAAAAATTTGTTTTAAAGAAAATGAAAATTAAATGGAAAGTGTCGATTGCATTTAAAATTTGGATATGCTAGTTGCTCATATTTATTTTATGGTTTAACCTTTTTGCATTAAAATACAACGATTTTGTTGTTTGAATACGTGGTCGGGGGGGGGGGCAGCATTTCTAAAATAAGATTTTGTTTTCCCCAGGCGCGCATGTTTACCAATATCCCTGCCAGCCCTTTTCCATAAAAACTTGAAACCGCCCCCCGGTCGACGCAGTGTTGGTAAACTCTTTTGGGGGGTTTAGACGAAAAAACTTCAAACCTTCCCTGGTGTAAGCGGCCAACACGTTTTTAGCAAAGCAAAGGCGCCCCCTTCTCGGTTGGGGTTAAAAAATTGGAATATTATTATTTATTAAATTAAAAAGGGTGTGTTCTTTTAAAAAGCACTCCCCCCAAAGACAAATTTACTTACAAACCGTTCCAAAAAGTTTGGGGCACTGTACAAAAGGAATAAAACAGAATGCAAAAGTGTGGGTTTAAATTTCAAATTTTTTTTCAGAATACCATGTGCCAAAAGTTTAAACTGAGAAAAAATTCTTTAGGGAATAAGTTGATTCTTTAAATTTCATGGCATCAACACATCTCAAAAATTGGGACAAGGCATGTTTACCACTGTGTGGCATCCCCTCTTCTTTTTATAACAGTCTGCAAACGCTGGGGACTGAGGAGACAAGTTGCTCAAGTTTAGGAATAGGAATGTTGTCCCATTCTTGTCTAATACAGGCTTCTAGTTGCTCAACTGATCCTTCTTCTACACAGCCATGATGTTGTAATTGATGCAGTATGTGGTCTGGCATTGTCATGTTGGAAAATGAAAGAGATGACATCTGGATGGGAGCATATGTTGTTCTAGAACTTGGATATACCTTTCAGCATTGATGGTGCCTTTTCCAGATGTGTAAGCTGCCCATGCCACACGCACTCGTGCAACCCCATACCATCAGAGACGCAGGCTTCTGAATTGAGCACTGATAACAACTTGGGTTGTCCTTGTGCCTTTAGTTGGATGACATGGTATCCCAGTTTTCCAAAAGAACTTCAAAATTTTGATTGCCTCTGACCACAGAACAGTTTTCCACTTTGCCACAGTCCATTTCCCAAATGAGCCTTGGCCCAGAACAGCATCACGCGCGCTTCTGGATCATGTTTAGATATAGCTTCTTTTTGACCTATAGAGGTTTTAGCCTGCAACGGGCGAATGGCACGGTGGATTGTGTCTTCACCGGACTGTGTTTTCAGGTATTCCTGAGCCCATGTTGTGTATTTCCATTACAGTAGCATTCCCTGTATGTGATGCAGTGCCCGTCTAGAGGCCTGGAAGATCACGGGCATCCAGTATGGTTTTCGGCCTTGACCCTTACGCATTAGAGATTGTTCCAGATTCTCACGAATCTTTGGATGATATTATGCACTCTAGATGATGATAGCTTCAAACTCTTTTGCAATTTTCTCCTGAGAAACTTTCCCGCTTTCTGATGCTCCTGAATTTTTTCAACCGCAGCATTGGGGGTGGTGATACTCTGCCCATCTTCTAAGAGACACTGCCACTCCTGAGAGAGGCTCTTTTTATACCCAATCATGTGACAGTTGACCTAATAAGTTTATTTGCTACCTGTCCCAACTTTTTGGAATGTGTAGCTCTCATGAAATCAAAATAGGCCCAATGGCCTGAATTTCAAAAATTTTCCTTTAACATTGATATTTTTCTATTTCTGTTTTGAATAAAATATAAGTTTATGAGATTTGTAAATTTTTCCTTTTTTTACTACAATTTTTTACAGGTCCCAACTTTTTTGGGTCGGGTTTTACTTTTTTTAATGGTTAAAAAAATGTTAAGCAATATTTTCAAAAGATTTTTTTAACTTTGGCTTTTTTTTTCTCTATTACAGATGATATGGCGTTTCGCCAAGGAAGTCTTTTTTGATTTTTTTTTCTTTAAGTGTGTTGTTGTTTTTTTTTTTTCTTTTTTTCTTCTTTGGGTCCTCTACTCAATATGCCTGGCAGGTGGTTTATTGCCCAGCTGTAACTGCTTACCCAATTAAAAGGAAGGGCCCGCATAAAAGCAAGCGTTCCCGCACCAGACTGGGAAAACTGTTCCCCCCAAAAGCTTTTTCCGGGGTTGTCTTTGTCCTGCCCAGCCTGTTCCTGCAGTTACAGTTGAAAGTGAAAGTGATTTACATTCAAAAGTAGGTGACCCATATCGAATTTGTCTCTGCATTTTAAACCCCTCAAAGTGCACCACACACAGAGCATAAACCCACACACACACACACCCGGGCAGTGGGCAGCCCTTTTAGCTCCCGGGGGGGAGCAGTTGGGGGTTCAGGCCTTTTTCAAGGGCCCCAAGTCATGGTATTGAAGGGGGAGAGAGGAAAATGTAAAGCCTCCCCCACCCACTTTCCCGCGGCCGAGACCGGGCTCCAACCCCGTTTGGGGCCAACCCCTATTTATTTGCCCCCACTTCCCAACAAAGTTGGTGGTTGTTCAGCTGTTTAGCATTCTGCTTTGGTATTGTAGAATTGTTGTCTATTTGTTTATTGTGATATTCTGTAACACTTACTTTTGTCAACTAAAAGTTGTTACGCTCACATAAAACATTTACTATATCTTCAGGATTCATGATTGTAAACTTTTCATGTTTGGTATCATTTGGTAGTCTGTCGCGATTGGTAAAAATGGTCTCAATTTCACAGTAGTCATTTATATTATGAAAGATTGAAAACTTTGTAGGAGTGTGTTCTGCTGTGAAGGTGTGTGTCCCCCAAGGGGTCTTTGAAAATGTTTATCTCCAGCCAGGTGTGACCCTGATGTGACCAGGGAACCTAAAAAACCAAGGTCTTTTATGTTTTTACAGCTGATTTGAAGATTTCTTTGTTATTTGGCTGGTATTTAAGGGAGTGACCAAAACACTCTGTCGCGATTCTGTTGCCAGAAGCCCGTGTGTGGAGTGTATTTCATATGCTCCATACTGTTCTTCCTGAAGCAGTATATTTATGTATTGTGTGAACACTTGTGCCTCCAGAGCACACTGTTAGTTTGTTGTGCTACGACTGTACACATTGGCATAGTGAAGTGGATTCTCTAAAACAACTGATGCGTGACTATGCGGGAGACCAGGGTATGAAATGATAAGGGAAGGTGGACAGGTTAAATTGTGTCCTCTCCTGCATGGAGCCAGGGCGTGCCAATATGGCTAGCCTGCTTTGTGCAGAAGCAAAGTTGCAACACAACTACAATGTGATTTACAATTACACTATCCTTTCTAAATTGGCTTCTAATTATTTTCATTATGTAATTGGCATGATACGATTTTACCTGACTGATAATAAATTGTTATATTTGATTTATTCTGCTATTATTCTTAATTCATTCTTATTACTAGTAGATTAAAGCGAAGGTATTACCTGCAATATCTAGTGTTCAGGATTGTTCATCGAAGGATTGATAGATGGAGCATGAGGGCACATCAAGTGAGTCCATTTCGATTTCTGACTATCACTTTGTCTTAAATAAGTTAAAGTTTTAGTAAATATATAAAAACTATGCTTTTGTGCAGTAAGCTTGAGTGACCGACTTTAAGGTAGATATTTTACCTGCATCAATGATTAAGATCAGACACAGCGGTTTGTGTTGGGAAGGCATTCAATCGGCCAAAATGTTACTTCCTAAGCGATACTGGGTCTGCAGTGAGCGAATAATTGAAAGTATGGGATTTCAGAATACTCAAATATCCTAAATTAATAACAATCGATATCTGTGATCAGCTTTTTGATAGAAATATTGCCTAAATTTAATGATCCGCGTGAGAAATTGGAATCAGATTAAACCGCAGACTGGGCCAAAATTCAAACTAAATCTGATAAATTCCAAGTGCAAAGAAAGGCCGAATACGCATTAAACCTTGACCAGGCGCTGGATTCCGCTTTTGGCGGGTGGATCCCGTGGCTAGCTCCGTGTCATGTTTTCCCGAGCATGGCTCCTTGCAGCTCAACAGCAGTCTGGTCGGGCTTGCATTAAGCTGCAGGTCCATTGCTGGCCAGATTATTCTGTAGTGAGGAGAGGTAAAACCCAAAAGCGAAATGCAGGTAGGAGCTTTTTAATAGGGAATAGCAGGTGTAACAGAGAAACAAGTCTTCAGATAAATAACAAAGGCAGCGAGGAGCAGGCACACAAGCGGTGAACAGAAAGTCTCTTTTAGATGTAAATCAGTAACCAGAAAGTCCTTCCTGGGTTAAGCGGGTCAGCACACTGTCAAGCGCACAGGGGAAAGCGTTCGCTGTCACTCCTTTCTCTCTAAAGAAGCTCTAAGGTCAGATGGCTGGAGAGGGAGGCTATTGCAGGAGGATTACGTCAAGCGTCGGCCCGGACTGGACAGGGAGTACAGAAGCGACAGGCAAGTACAAGAGCACAGTTAGATCAGACCTGAGACTACAGAGGTTCAATATGCAGGACAGGGACACGACCACGACACGACGCGACAGGAAGAGAGGACTAGTGCAGCTTCATGCATCAATAGCAAACAAAATAATCACAGCGGAGCGAGGAAAAATGGGGAACTAGAAATAGCAAAGGTGATTAGAGGAAAGAGAACAGGTGTGAAGATCAATTAGCGCGAGAGTAGAGGAGATAATGGGAAACAGCAGAAGGGAAAAAAAAAAAAAGGAGAAGGGAAACCAGAAACCATGAACAAGCTGACTGTATTTACTTTAAAATGAGTACCTATCAGAGCATTTTATGAGAACCAGTGGTGAGTAAACCCACTGATGTGTAATAGGGTGTCATTGTCAGTATACATGAGATCAGTGCATCCCTACTTCAGCATATTATTCTCCAAACTGTGCCTTATTGCTTTAAAACAAAAAAGTATGCTATTGTACACAAACCTGAGCTAAATTTTATGAGTTCATATTAAGAAATGACGCGGCGAAAAAAAAAACATTTTTAAAAAATTTCCCTTTTTTGTGATTATATGTTTAGAAAATAAAGTGCACAAACATTTCAAATGAAAGTTTTTGCAGTGATTCCCAAAAGCCCAGTGCAAAAAGTTGACATTGCAATTTACGTTTATTTTTAAATACTACATATTTAAAATATAATTTAAATAAATGTTAAAAGCTTGACTTTCTTTCGAGTTTCCGTTCCTTCAAGGGCTTTTAAAAGCACTCAAAGCAGAAAAATTTCCCCTGTTGATCACTTTTCTTAGAGGGGCTTCTTTTAGGTTGGGCCCTTTGAAAAAAAAGATCAACTTGCCCCAGATACACTGGGGGGCATGCAAAGCAGAGGACTTCCACCCCCTGTGAAGAGAGAGAGTCATTTGCAAAAGGGGTTATAAAAGTGTAATGGAAGAACAAACACCATAAACTGAGGCTATCAACAACAATTTTGTGCATGTAATCAAAAAAATCGGTGGTCTCTGATCTGGCACCCCAAAATCAACCTTCTGGAAGAAAAGCCAGGAAACCGGAAAACTGTAGAAGACAGACAGAGGAAAATCATCAAACAAATCTCGGCCATGGCTTCTGCCCATCTTAAAAAAAAGAGTTAATTTTGGGAAAAATTTTCTGCAAAAAGCAAGTGATCTTTAGCCTTATTCCTGTGTCTGAAATTCATGTACTTTTTTGGAACTTTGGGGCCTTTTTAACTGACAGGCCTATCAAAAGATGAACAACACTTTAAAAAACAAAACCTTTATATTTCGTTGGTTCCAAAGACATTTCAGATCCGTGATGGTGGTGCTTGGTGCTGCAGGATGTGAGACAGTTTCTCACATGAAATCTTCTGCCTGCTATCCTCTCTCTGTTTTTTCTTTTTCTTTTTCTTTTTCTTTTTTACGAGCTCCAGACTGCTCCTTTTGAATATGAATACTGAAAAGTAAGATCAGATGTTTTTATCAAGCTGTTATGATATTTACATTTAGAATGTAATGCAAAAGGCAAGTGAAGAAAGAAAAAAAACATTGCTTCCTATGGGGTTCAGCCTTTTCCATTTTTATATTTTGCTTAAAATAAGTATCTACTAAAAACAACAATGCACATAATAATCAAAAAAACCCTCGTCATGAGCAGAAAACAGAAGTTAACTAGCAATTCCACGGATTTAAGTTGTCTTTCCCTTGCCAACAGTTTAAGTTGTCTACCAATAATTTTACCAGTTTTAACAATTATAATTCTTTTGAAATGCTCTTAGCACACTGATTAAATGCTAAATGTAGATGAAACCTGGTTTGAGTGGTCAGAACTGGAGTCATTTATTCTATAGTGGGGTACATGTCATGTCCATGGACTCTATTATCAATTTCTCGTTTTTCAATTATTTTTTTACTTCAAACAATGATCACTTTTATATCAGGGGGGCATTTCTAATTCATTTAATACAAAAAAAATTTAAAAGATATCAGCACATTCTGCAGAAATGTATTCTGGATTGGATTTTGTGCTGTCGATTTGGTAAATGTGAGGTTTTTGCAATTCCAGATTAAATAAAATACATGTTTCTATCTATATCTCTTATAAATATTTGTCACAATAATCATTAAATTATGAAAGATGTTTTAAAATATTTTGCTCGTACATCTACATTAAATCATCCATTTTGCACGTAATAGGAATTTGCGATCACTTCACACCGTGTTTAACATTTAGATACAATTCAGAACCTTTTGAAAAAAATATCCGCGTTAAATAATAGCGTTTTGGAAATTCTGTGATTTTCGAAGTCCCTTTATCTTCTCACTGGAGTTTTTTTTTTCTGTCTGGAATTTTCTATATTTTAAAGCGTTTGAACGGGCCGTTTATTTTGGTGTGGGACGTGACGTCATAATTTCTGCGCCGGCACTCCTGCGTCTGTGATTCTGCTGAAGAAAGGTTTGTTTTTAATCCTTTAAAGAGTTTAAATCAATACAACCCGTTCGAATGGATTTTAAAGTAGAACTTTGAAATGAATCGCTTTTTTTAAAAAGATTATTTTTTGATTTTTATAATGCATATACCAACATTAATGAACAGTTTTTATGCAGTAAAAGCACATCCACACGACGAGTAACAGAAAAGCTGCGTCTCATTCCGTTCCCTTTTGTTGTAAATCAGTACATTATAAAACACTCTGTTTTGGTCATTTTCAGAAATACTGATAGAGTAACTGGCTTTTTTTCAAAAAATCAAACCCAGTTCAGGACCGAATCAAATGCTTGTGAAATGATTGACTTGTTTTGTCAAGCACTTGAATCACAGGCACGCCTGATAAAAACACATTACAGTGTAAATACAACACACACACACACACACACACACACACACAACCTGGGATCAATGCAGTACGCAGTGTAAATACACACGACACACACCTGGAATGACTCCTCCTCCTCTCACAATGTTTTTATAAAAATGAAAATGAAGTGTGTTTTCAATATAATCTGTATGCACCAACTGTAAATCATACAATGCCTAAATATTTTAATTCTCTGTATGATCTGTTTCTTTTATTAATTGGTTCTAGTTTTGAGATGTTTTTTGTCTAATCAGGTGATTAAACTCTCACTCTGGCTGACTCCCTTACTAGTTTTTTTGTGCCCCCTGACTACTGAACTAGGGAGCTGATTGAGACACACCCAGAGATTTAGATTGGGTTTATTATGTGTTAATATTCTGATCTTAAACACAGAGAAGCTCCTGCTGAAGAGACTGAGACACACACACTGGTTATAAAGATGGAGATTATTAAAGAGGAGAGAGAAGACGTGAAGATTGAAGACACATTCAGAGTCAAACATGAAGAGACTGAGACACACACAGAGATGGCGTCAGTTAAAGAGGAGAGTGAAGACATGAAGATTAAAGAAGTATTCAGTCTGAAACAAGAAGAGTCTGAGGAACAAACAGGTTTTCATTCTCAAAGTCTTTCTTCACTCATTCTGTGTCATGAATCTCTTTATCTCTGTTAAATTAATGATGTCACACATTAAATTAGCTATTTAAATAGCCAGTAATTTGTGTAACATTAAACCCAATATCTCCTTCTGAATTAAAAACTATGGAAATTAATCAATTTCTCTCACTTAGCAACAGTATTAGGGCTGCACATTTTGGGGGGGAAAATCTAATTGTGATTTAAATAAGATTTTTAAAACAAATTTAAAAATAACAAAAAATATAATTAGATAAAAGAATAAGTTTATAACAATACTAATTTTTTATTTTACAGGACAAATGTTACTTGTTAACATACAGGCCTGTGACTTGTATTTTATATGATACTGTTTGATAAAAATCTTTGACAGTAATTTCTTCATTTTTATATTTTGGTGGCCTCATTCTGTAATAAGCCACGTCAGATCAGAAAATTAAGTAATTTTAAAACACTTGACTGATGCTTTGGAGTAAAATCTTGTTGTAATGTTCTCAACAACAGGTTTATAAGCACTTCTCATTAAGTTTGAGAGGATGTTAGGAGTGTGTTGCTTAATCAGATGCAGGTTATAAGCGACTCAGACTCACAGCGCTCGCAGAGATGAGCAGCATTTACTACTGGCACTGTGCAAATATTTATTTCATTAAAAATCGCAGCCTTTGCATCAAGCCAAATCACGATTCCAGTTGGTTTTGATTAATCGTTCAGCCTTAAACAGTATCTAACAAATAACACTTATTTTGTAAAAAGCAAACCATGAAATTTGTTGTCAACATTAGATTTTTTGTCATCTCAGCATCGCTCAAAATAACTTTTTAATGGAAATAAGTTTGAGTTAGACACTTTCTTAAAAGTAACGAAAGCTTTTTTATGTTTTTTACAATTTAATGTGATGCACATGGAAACTGATAATATTCAAAACTTCACAAAATCTGTTCTCCAAAATACATATTTGTGGCTCACTGTGCAGTAACATGCACTCTCGTGAGGAATTTGGGAATTTTTGACTCAGATCTTTATTTAAATCTTCAAATAAACATTGTTGTGGAACCAGCTTTTTTCTTACAATAATGTTTCTCTATTAAAACAACTGCATTTATTCAGCAACCATAATTGCAAACAATTTAGTTGAAATCCATCCCGCACAAACGGCTCATGACAGAACACAGTCTGTCTGAGTTACACTTTCATTTAAGCAGAATGACACACGGATATCGCTAAACTCCAGCTTACTTGTCAGTGTTTTCAGATCAATGTAGACGCTTCTGTACACATGCGTGGTTGCCAGATTGCAAAATTGACAGATTGAGTAAACACCGGGGACGAAACTGTATCCTTTTAACAAAGAAGCTCTGATTTGGGGATTTGAACTCTTGATATCTGGCAACTACAAAAATGAAACCTCATGTAGTAGAGGCATGTACAGCAGTCATAATATTTTGTCTAGAAAGCTTTAAGTAAAGTTTTTATTTTTTAATTACATTTTAGTTTTTTTATCATCATCTTATATCATGTTGGTATAGTCACAGTTATCTCTAATTTACATTACTTTTATCTAATTTTCATTTTGTTTTTGTTATGGTTATAATATTGTTTTTTTAATGGGAATTTTAGCTCTTTAACAAACATTTTTCGTCATAGTTTTTATTCATATCAAGCTAAAGTAATATTTTATCGTTTAACAGATGCTTTTATCCAAAGCAAATTACGAATAAAGACAACAATAGAAGCAATCAAACCAATAAAGGGGCAACAGTATAAGTGTATTGACAAGTCTCATTTCTAGCACCGCAAAAGTTGTCTTTAGACATTTTTTGAAAATGGCTTTGATTTGATGCGAGCAGCTACTGGCAACCAGTGCTAATTGATGAAGAGAGGTGTGACGTGTGCTTTTTTTGGCTTGTTTAAGTCCACTCTTGCTGTAGAATTCAGGATCAGTTGCAGAGGCTTGACAGTGCATACTGGAAGGCCTGCCAAGAGACCATTGCAAATAGTTTTGTGTGGATAGAACAAGAGCTAGGACTAGACAAGTGCCTGTGTTTCCTAATGTTGTGTAAGGAAAACGTGCAGGACTGGGCAGTTCTAGCAATGTGGTCTGTGAAGTTTAACTTATTATATATCACAACTGCAAGGTTCCTGGCTGTTTTGGATGGAGGTTATAGTTGATGAACCTAGCTGAATGGAGAGGTTGTGCAGTGGCAGTTCTGTTGTCTTTGGTTGAGTTGAAGGTGGTGGTCCTTCATCCAGCAAGAAATGTCTGTCAGGCAGACAGAGATGTGAGCAGCTACCATTGGATCATCTTGCTGCTATTAGAGGTTGTGTGTTTTTAGCATAGCAGTGATGGGAAAAGCCATGTTTCTGAATGACAGATCTTAGAGATGACATGTAGAAGAAGAAGAGAAGTGGTCCAAGCACTGAGCCCTGAGGCACTCCAGTAGCTAGATGTTGCAACTTAAACATCTCGCCCCTCCAGGACACCCTGAAGGACTTACCTGAGATGTCAAACTTAGAGCTCTGCATGGGCCTTAAATCAAGCCATAGCCCTGCCCTGGCCTGAGACTTTCAAGCACTAGCCCGGCCCATGTCCAACAGTTTATTAGAATTCTCGGCACGAGTCTGACTTTGAGCCTGTGTCATGATCACTTGCATTTTTTTCTTAACAGTGGAAACAACTGAAAATACGCAGTCATTTTTCCTCATATATATATATTCATTCATGGTCAGAATTGTTGGTACCCTTCTTAAATATGAACAAATAAACCTGTGAAAATAAATCTGCATTGTTAATCCTATTGATCTTTTATTAAAAAAACATCACAAAAACTTAACTGTTCATTGGAGAATGAGAATGTAAAATGGGGTGTAATCTCGTTATGAATTTGAGAGCCCTGGCTTGCACTGGCCCGACAGTGGAAAAGTGGCTAGTGAGTCTGACCAGGTGTGTGAGCCTACAGCATCCTGTGCCACCATTACAGTGCTTTTGGAGTTTGTGGGAGTGGAAGAAGACCCCACCAATGCTGCCACCACTGAGGGTGAGCTGTTGCTTAAATTTACTGGTTATTCTGAGGAATTGGATATGGAATTTCTGTTGAATCTCATGTCCCCAATGGTCCTGTCAACCTCTTTATCTCCTACGTCATCTTCATCGTCACTGCTGGTGCTGCCCAGCATTAAGCCAGTTTCTTTGCCCTGTACCAAGTTTCCTTCATCACTACTCCCTCTCAGCCTCCGTCTCCCAACTCCACTGCAAGATTCAGCCTCTCTTTCAGACCCACCGCCGCAGATGGTTACCTTCAGCCACAGGGCTTTTTTTCTGTAATGCAATGCTGTGATGATAATTCTCAGGTCTTCCAGTCAGCAGCTTTACCCACTCAAGTAGATCCTCTGCCTCCAGGCTCTGTGCCCATCAGCTCCATCATGGCTCCTCCCTCCCTCAGCTCCACCAGAGATCATTGTCTTTACTGCTCCACCTGGCTCCCTTATGCCTCTGGTTCCACCTTGGTCAGACATCACTCTACCTGTGTCATGGACACCATTCCTCTGGCTCTGTCTTGGTCCTCAGTCACACCAGCTCTGCCTCAGTCCTCTGGCTCTCTGTCTCCACCTAATCTCCACCATGGCTCCTGCCTCTTTCAACTTCCCTGTGGACTGTTATCCTGGCTGTTCTCTGAGTCACCACCTGGCTCTTCTTGCTTCTGGCTTCTCCCACGATCATCACACCTTGATTTCTCCCGCCATCTTTGTCACTAGTCTCCAGCCCTTTTCCAACACCTCGTCCCCCTCCAGAGCCCTTTCCTTCCCTCCCTCCCTCCTTCCTTCCTTCCTCCTTTCCCTCCCTCACTCCATCCCTCCTTTCTTCCCTAGTTGGACATACCTTCCAGGAAAGGGTGTAATGTCTAACATTCTGTCAGTGTTACAAATCTGATTCCAAAAAAGTTGGGACACTGTACAAATTGTCAGTAAAAAAGGAATGGAATAATTTACAAATCTCATAAACTTATATTTTACTCACAATAGAATATAGATAACATATCAAATGTTGAAAGTGAGACATTTTGAAATGTGTCATGCCAAATATTGGCTCATTTTTTTTTATTTCATGAGAGCTACACATTCCAAAAAGGTTGGGACAGGTAGAAATGAAGAGGCCGGAAAAGTTAAATGTACATAAGGAACCAGCTGGAGGACCATTTTGCAACTTATTAGGGTCAACTGGCAACATGATTGGGTATAAAAAGAGCCTCTCAGAGTGGCAGTGTCTCTCAGAAGTCAAGATGGGCAAAGGATCACCGATTCCCCCAATGCTGCAGCGAAAAATAGTGGAGCTATATCAGAAAGGAGTTTCTCAGAGAAAAACTGCAAAGAGTTTGAAGTTATCATCATCTACAGTGCATAATATCATCCAAAGATTCAGAGAGTCTGGAACAATCTCTGTGCGTAAGGGTCAACGCTGGAAAACCATACTGGATGCCCGTGATCTTCGGGCCCTTAGACGGCACTGCATCACATACAGGAATGCTACTGTGATGAAAATCAACAACATGGGCTCAGGGATACTTCCAGAAAACATTGTCGGTGAACATAATCCACCGTGGCCATTCGCCGTTGCCGGCTCCCTAAACTCTATAGGTCAAAAAAGAAGCCATATCTAAACATGATCCAGAAGGGCAGGCATTTTCTCTGGGCCAAGGCTCATTTAAAATGGACTGTGGCAAAGTGGAAAACGAATCAAAATTTGAAGAGTTCTTTTTGGAAAACTGGGACGCCATGTCATCCGGACTGAAGAGGACAAGGACAACCCAAGTTGTTATCAGCGCTCAGTTCAGAAGTCTGCATCTCTGATGGCATGGGGTTACAGGAGTGCGTTGTGGCATGGGCAGCTTACACATCTGGAAAGGCACCATCAATGCTGAAAGGTATATCCAAGTTCTAGAACAACATATGCTCCCTCCAGACGTCGTCTCCTTTCAGGGAAGACCTTGCATTTTCCAACATGACAATGCCAGACCACATACTGCATCAATTACAACATCATGGCTGCGTAGAAGAAGGATTCGGTACTGAAATGGCCAGCCTGCAGTCCAGATCTTTCACCATAGAAAACATTTGACGCATCATAAAGAGGAAGATGCGACAAAGAAGACCTAAGACAGTTGAGCAACTAGAAGCCTGTATTAGACAAGAATGGCACAACATTCCTATTCCTAAACTTGAGCAACTTGTCTCCTCAGTCCCCAGGACGTTTGCAGACTGTTATAAAAAGAAGAGGGGATGCCACACAGTGGTAAACATGGCCTTGTCCCAACTTTTTTGAGATGTGTTGATGCCATGAAATTTAAAATCAACTTAGTTTCCCTTAAAATGATACATTTTCTCAGTTTAAAACATTTAATATGACATCTATGTTGTATTCTGAATAAATATTGAAATTTGAAACTTCCACATCATTGCATTCTGTTTTTATTCACAATTTGTACAGTGTCCCAACTTTTTTGGAATTGGGTTTGTAGTTTAATTTTCATGGAGGTTTAGTTTGTTTGTCTTCAGTAACCTGCTTCTTTGCTCTAGTTTCCTGCCACTAATTTGTTGTCATGGATATTCATTTAACACAGCTGTCTGTATTCATTATCATTGTGTATTTACATCTCTGTTTGTTTCATTTATTTTCTTTGTATCTAACATGCTGTTTCATAACCTGGTGTTTTCGATTTATAATTACAGGTTACACCTTTTTTAGTTGTTTAGTAGATATAGGGATCCAGCATACATGTTGTTGGATTTTATGTTTTACATCTTTTTTCATGTTTGTTGCTTTGTGCCATTAATCTGGTGTTCATTTGTTTTTGTTTTTCACCCTAGACCTGATGCCACTGAAAGAGGAGAGTCATGAACTGAATGAAATGGAAGAGAAAGATCAGATTGAGAAATACCATGATTTCATGACTGGGGAAAAATCTTTTAGTTACTCACAGACTCATAAAACAGAAACTAGGAACCTTAAAGTCCAGAGGAGAGTTCACACAGGAGAGAAGCCTTTCACCTGTCAACAGTGTGGAAAAAGTTTCACTCGAAAAGACAGCCTTAAAGTTCACTTGAAAATCCACAACGGAGATGGAGAAAAGCTGTTCATATGCCTTCAATGTGGAACAAGATTTACACAGAAAAAAAACCTCAATGCTCACTTGAGAGTTCACACTGGAGAGAGGCCTCACACCTGCCAACAGTGCGGGAAGAGTTTTACACATAAAGGAAATCTTAAAATCCACATGAAAGTTCACATGGGAGAGAGCCTTTTTACCTGCCAACAGTGTGGAAAAGGTTTTAGTCATAAAGAGAGCCTTAAAGTCCACATGAGAGTTCACACCGGAGAGAAGCCTTACATATGTGATCAGTGTGGAAAAAGATTCAGTCGAAAAGACAGCCTTAAAGTACACTTAAAGATCCATGCTGAAGAGAAGCCATTCCTGTGCCCTCAGTGTGGAAATAGATTTTCACTGAAAAAAAACCTTAATGCCCACTTAAAACTTCACACCGGAGGGAAGCCTCACACCTGCGAGCTGTGTGGAAAGAGCTTCTCAATTAGAGGAAGTCTTAAAATTCACATGAGAGTTCACACCGGAGAGAAGCCTTACATATGTGATCAGTGCGGAAAGAGTTTTAAACAGAAAAAAGAACTTAATGCCCACATGAGAAATCACACTGGAGAGAAACCTTTCACCTGCAAACTGTGTGGAAAGAGCTTCACACGAAAAGAAGGTTTTAAGGCTCACATGAGAATTCACAAGGGAGAGAAGCCTTTTGTTTGTGATCAGTGTGGAAAGAGTTACAGATATAAAGAAGGCTTTAAACATCACATGAGGATTCACTCAGGAGAGAAATGTTTTAGATGTCATCATTGCCCAATGAGTTTCTCAGACAGGAATCATCTTAAGAATCATGCAAAAATTCACATAGAGAAGACTTGCATCTGCCATCACTGTGGAAAGAGTTTTACAAAAAGAGCAAACCTTGAGAATCACATGAGAGTCCACACCGGAGAGAAACCTTTCACCTGCCCTCAGTGTGGAAAGAGTTTTACAAAAAGATTAAATCTTGAGAATCACATAAGAATTCACACCGGAGAGAAGCCTTTCACCTGCCAAGAGTGTGGAAAGAGTTTCACAATTAAAGGAAACTTTAAGATTCACATGAGAGTTCACACTGGAGAGAAGCCTTACAAGTGTGTTCAGTGTGAAAAGAGTTTCTCATATCACACAGAACTGAAACGGCACGTGCAAAGAAAATGCTGTTTTCCACAGTGTGACAAGTCATTTAGAAAAAGCAATTTCATTTTAAACAAAGACATTTCAGTGTAATGCAAACATCACACTTACACATACATATGAAAAGTCATGTCTTTGTCAGGGCCTGTTTGTATTCTTTTTTGAAGATTACAGCAATAGAAAACAAAAATACCACAGCTGAATGTTATCTTCATCTGATTCGACTTTGACCACTTCTTTTATTTGTATTATTACATTTTTAAATCCTTACCATCTTCTTTGCTATAGTTCAGATATTAAGCAGTATTTAGACTATGTAGAGGCGTTGCTCCATGTCATATACTTTGGTTGGTTTTTTGTGATGTATTTGTGGGATGTTTTGAATGTGTTTTAAAACAGGGACATTTCTGATGACGGCTCTAGCTGGGGACAAAACAAGAAAAACTGGGCTGTCCCTCGAAAACAAGGACATTGGATCACCTTACTCCACACAAACTCATCAACTCGTGTTAAAGGCATTGCGTCGTTTGAAGTTTTTAAGATGATTTGAGGCTAAAAATAAAGGTGACTAGAATTGACTTGACTTATATGTATTCATTTGAAAATGCATCTTTTTCTCTCCATTTTTGCCTTCCATGCATTCTGAGTCTTTTGAAAACTCTCTCCAAAGTGGATAAATACGAAAATGCCATTTTCACGTATTTAAAAACAATATTTCATGTTTAAGTCACGTGATGCATATGGTACCCATAGATATCTATAGCTATACCGACATTGTTGCGCATGGTATTTTCTTTCATAATGTTGTTTAAGATAAATGTTCATTTGTAGAATCATTATATTACATTTCTGCAAAGATGACAGAGAATTTACTGTATTTGCTGTACTGTGTGGCAAAACATGATGACAACTGGGGTTCTGTATATTATGTAAAGTATAATAATATAATAATATTGTATTATAACAATATTGTTTAATTATTATATCCGAGTTGTCTGTAGGTTAACATTTCAATAAAAAACGTGTACTACAATTACGAGCTATTCTATAAGGTGACATTTAAAGCAATTTAATAAGTAAATAAGAATGCTTAAATAAGTTCTAGGTTTATATATGAAGAGTTCAGATGCAAAAGCTTCTAAGAGCCATCCAAAATTTTCTTCTAAAATGATTATTTTCTCATGCTCCTGTTTATGTTCAGTTATTTTACTGTAATGGGAAAGAAAAGAAACTATTCATTGCCATTAAAGTGAAATTACTGAACCTACACATGCGGGGCTGATAAAAATGCTAATTTTAGAAGAAAATTTCAAACGACACTTAGAGGTTTGCATCTGAACTCTTCATATGAAGTAGTAATCAGTTTACACTATTTGAAAATAATATTTAATTTTAAAATGTGCACATTCACTCTTATTCGTAGGCTATGTCTACAGTTGAAAATGCAAATGCCACATTAATATATGATTTAGGCTACATGAATCATGATCGTATATTTTCAACTCAAAACAGCGAAATTTCATAAAAAGTTTAGTAGTTTGCATCACTAAACAGTCTATTACTGTCGGTGCTGAACATTTCTATTGTAAAACAGTTTTCTAATACAGTACTACTTACATCTTTCCATGAACTCTAGTTGCATTGTGACAGTGACGGTAAGACCTGCATTCTTTGATTTGATTGGCCATCTCGATCATTTTGACATTGACATTTGTTTCCTGTTTTTTTTATTAAATTAATTTAGAAAAATGTTTGGATCAGTTTTGTTCATTAAATATAAGTTTTTGCTTTCTAAAGTAATGACCAAGCGGCCAGTTTAAGACAGTGAGCCTATGTTTGATCAATTTATCAAATCCTCACAACTTGCCTAAAATAAAATCTATAGATATAAAATAGTTCAAGCATGTTTAAACGTTAAACCTAGATCAATGTGTGCTATATCTAATAGTTTGTGCGGAGAGTGCAAGCTAAAGTGCACTTTGCAGGACATGGAGGCACCTAAAAAACAAATAAAACTAAAAAAAAGTTGCGCTTTAATAAATTAAGAAAACAAACATGATGCGCTTTCTGCCGTCTAGTCTTGAACAGGGCCAGGTTTCCCGATAACGATTGATCTTAGCGCTTAAGAGCGTTTTCTACGAGTCATTTTATAACGATTGATCTTAGCGATTAAGAGCATTTTCTACGAGTCATTTAACGTTATTGTTTAAAGTCGTGCCTTAAGTGCTACTTAGGAGTCACTATCCATTTGTCAAGTGCTGAAATGTTGACCTTATAGAATGGTTTGTAATTGTAGTAGCCTTCTACACGCTCGTTTATTGAAATGTTAACCTAATGCTGTGTTCTAGACAACTCCAAAATAATAACTATAATACAAAATTATGATAATACAATATTATTATATTATATTATAATTTACATAATAATATAATTTATATAAAAAATATATATATATATTATAGTACTACAGTATATAATACAGAGATGTTATTTCCAGGTCCAATACATTGCTGGTTTTCGTGCATGTCAGCAAGTCATTGACAGTGTCTTCTCACGGTGCACTTAGGGATTTACAATTACTCCATAGCACTCGTAGATGATTTTCAAGTGCTACTTAAGTTACAATGCTTTTGGGGAACAGACCGTAATATTAAGATCAGTCGTACAATCGTTTTTACGAACTTCTTAGGCTTACGAAGCTCTTGGGAAACTCAGCCCAGGAGCACTTCACAAAAATGAACCGAAACTCAGCGAATAGCCTACATGCCTCACAGACATGATAAATAAATAAATAAATATATACATATATATACATACATACATACATAAATATATGATTTAAATAACTACTTAACAAAATAAAAAAAATAAAAAACAAAAACTCTTTCATTATAATTATAAATATACATTGGCGAGTCAGGATCGGCAAGACCACAACAAACAGATGATTCTTCTGCACAATCTGACTTTGCTGCAGCCTGGAATTGAACTGCTGGTTTCGTCTGGTCAGAGGAGAACTGGCCCCCCGACTGAGCATGGTTTCTCCCAAGGTTTTTTCTCCATTCTCTCACTGATGGAGTTTTGGTTCCTTGCCACTGTCGCCTCTGGCTTGCTTAGTTGGGGACACTTCATTTACAGCGATATCATTGACTTGATTGCAAATTATTGCACAGATACTATTTAAACTGAACTGAGATGATGACATCACTGAATTCAATGATGAACTGCCTTTAACTGTCATTTTGCATTATTGACACACTGTTTTCCTAATTAATGTTGTTCAGTTGCTTTGACCCAATCCTTTTTGTTTAAAGCACTATATAAATAAAGGTGACTTGACCTGAATTGACGTGAAAATTGTCCCAAAGCCGGGCCCGAGGGGTGTAAAAAAGTCTGGGTGAAATGAAGAGCTCTAGACCAGCCTAAAAAGTTTAACTTTTAAAAGTTTTTGTCATCCTAACAACAGCTTTACTGATTCTTATACACAGAGTCGTATACTGTCTATCGAAATGGGTGGAAAATTAGTAATAACAATTAGACATAAAGGACATTAAATGCAGGCCAGGAGCGAGGCCCTCTAGAGGCGCGAGGCCCTGTGAGGTCGCACACTTGGCACAGCCCTTGAGACAGTACTGATTGGGAGAGACGGACTCAGTAGTATACTTGCAGCAGGTGCACAATAACTCTTCGTACATGACATCACTGCTGGTGGGAGGGGCCCCATCTGGTTCTTTGCGGGGGGGCCTTTAAGATGTGCGGTACACTACTGACAGTGACTGAGAATAATTAAAGCTTTGCCCCCTTAATTATACTTTACAGAGCAGGTGTTACCATTTAACATTATTAGGCCTTAATTGATTAGACCTAAATTGATTAAAATGATTATAGTCCCTGGAGTGTGAAATCATGTGCACTTTCACAAAAGGAATTTTTTTCTGAGATTGGTAATAGGGTGTAATTAATTTTGAAAAGGCTCAAAAGAGAACCTCTGGCCATATCTATTGGTATACAAATTAAGTTTAGCTAACACATATGTGGGGTTGTGCATGGCAATAATATATATTGAATACAATGGAAGTTTCGCCAAGTAGTTTTTATAAATTCAAAAAATTCAAAAGCATTGATTTGTCCAAGGGGTATGAATAATTTCGAGCACAACTGTAGCCGTTCTGTCTCATCTGTGACAACTTCGAAAATATATCCCTCCTTTTCCAACTGTGTAATGGTGTCATACAGTTGTTCAGCTTCTGTACAGCCATTTGTAAGTGCAGCTTTCATTTCTTGTGTACATCTTTTACTTTCATGTTTTTCACTGACCTGTACATCAAATAAAATGTTACATTTATTATATATATATATATATATATATATATATATATATATATATATATATATATATATATATATATCTATATCTGTGTTCATATGCATCAACTGCAAAAACATTTGACTGACAGTCAATGTGGTCACCACTTCGTAGTAAATGGCCTGGTTAATTCAGCCATTATTAACAGGTACATAAGATATGGCATACAGCTATACAATATCTATAGATACAAGACACCTCATTTACATGGCAATGTCATGTGATGCCACCTTTTTCAACAAATCAGTTCATCAGTTTTCTGAACTGTAATGCTGAGTGAATGCATTAAGATTGCACACTGTAAAAATTGGTAAAAAAAACAATGATTAATTGTGTGTACAGTAAAAAGCTTCTGCCTATCTGACTACTATTTAAACTTAACATTATAGAATGCAATTTATAAAGTACCATCACATGAAACATTGGCCAGGTTTACATGCACACCTTTTGTTTCAATGGGAATTAATTCCGATTGATGCATCTGAACATAGTGTTTACATGAACGATAAATAAAGTGATCAGGTTGCTGCTGTGTTCCACATTTGCTAAATGTAAATAATTGCAAAACAAAAACAAAGTTACCTTAAGATCTAGGAGTCTCCCATTTTCCTTTCTTTCTTCCTCACTGGGTCTTCTGTTTGTAGGGTATATTCTAAAAAGTTCCTCGGTAACACTTTATTTCGATAGTCCACTTTAGACATTCTACTAACAGTAAGTAACTTTGCAACTACATGTAAACTAGCAGTTAGTAGAGTATTAGTAGACTGTCTGCTTAATATGGTTCTACCATACTTGTAACAAGAAGAAAAATATATCAATATATTTTTAGACACGATATGGAATTAGACCATATCGCATATTCAACAAACATGGAGGAAGCAACTACGTCTGCGGAGCGTGCGGAGGAATTAGTTAGTAAAAGAAAAAGCAGTGGCTCAGTAATTTGGAGATGGTTTGGATTCAAAGTATCAGATGAGCAACATCACGTTATTTGTAGGGAGTGCAATAAACAAGTTACAGCCAGGGGTGGAAGCACTACAAATCTTTTTCACCACCTAAAACAGTGGCACAAACTGCAGTACGAAGAGTCTTTGAAACTGCGCGCTGCAGAAGCCACAGCCGCAAGCCATTGACAACCCGAAAAAGCTCCAGCCCCGAAACAAAGCTCACTGCAAACTTCATTTTCCCGCAATGTGCCTTATGAAAAAGAAAAGTGTCAAGTGGTGTACTATAACTAAAGCGGTGTCCTATCACATTGCTAAAGATATGGTCCCCGTTGCAACTGTGGAACAAGTCGGATTCCAAAAGCTACTGAAAACTATGGACCCGAGATATGAGCTTCCCAGTCGCAACTACTTTGCACGAGAAGCACTGCCAAAATTGTACACTGAAATCAGACAGAGCCTTGCTGACCGGCTCGCTGACGTGACCCATTTTGCGTTGACCAGCGATATGTGGTCGAGCAGGACGTGTGAGCCTTACATGAGCGTGACAGTTTACTTCATTCAAGACTGGGAGATGAAAACAGCGTGTCTGCAAACAAGTTATTTCCCCCAGGATCACACCGGTGAGCACATAGCTGAGGCCCTGCAGGACGCAATTGCAAGCTGGAAACTCCAAGAAAAAGTATCTGGTTGCTATAACAACCGACAACGGGAGCAACATCGTCAAAGCGGTTGAGCTGAACGAGTGGCTGAGGATGCAGTGCTTCGGTCACAGACTGCACTTGGCTATTGGTGAGTGCAGTGTTGTAAGGAGTATTCAGATATTTTACTTTAATCAAAAACATATTAAAATGTTAGTTTTTCCTTATTTTCCTTTGTGTGTCTGTCTGCAACTTTGTGTTTTATGCTGCTGTCTTGGCCAGGTGTCCGTTGAGATGCAGTATGTATTGTTAAATATAGGTTAAATAGATTAATAAAACACAAAACTAAAGTGCTAAATGTAAAATCATTTACAATACAGAATGGTAGATTTCAGAACCATATTTATTAGGTTTCCGTTATTGGATAAGAATTAGTGATGCATTGATGTATTTACCACTTTAATGTTACAGCTGGTAAAGGTGAGGTAATTATGACTTTAAAATGCTGGTTAGCCTGTTGTTATCATCAAGGTAACATATATTTAGCTATTATGATAGACTATAGTTTTTTCTCTGGATTGAAAATAGCAAACTGCAAAGTAACTAGAAACTAATGTTGACACAGATGCCTAAACATTGTGGAGTTTTTAGTGGAGTAGAAATATGAAGTATCATTAAAAAAAAATAGCATAAATATTAAATACTAAGAACAACAACAAGAACGGAACACGAGTAAATGTACATACAGTATAGTCATCATTTATAAATTATACAAAAATACTAATACATAAAAATCACTTACATGATTTAAAATTCAGAAAAAAAATTAATATAATATTTGATATTTATGATTAGTACTGGTGTGGATTAAAAAAATAAACTATGAAACGAGAAAATAATATTAATGTAGAATATTTCTAAAGCTTGATTTTGGATTAGTTTGAATATGAATGTGTTAAAGTGAAACCAGAGTCAAATTTCTCGCATAAGCACATTTGTTTAATAGTTTTTTTATGATTCTGACAGGACATGGCATGAATGACAAGCGTGTCACCCGGGCCATTTCTTTGTGCAAAAGAATTGTAAGCTGTTTTTCGTACAGCTGGAAGAAAAGGAGACATCTTGCTGAAGTCCAGATTCAGCTGGGTCTGCCAAGTCACCAACTCATAACCGAGTCTGCCACACCCTGGGGATCCAGGCAGCAGATGATAGAGAGAGTCCTGGAGCAGGAAGGAGCACTGGCCAGTCCTGTCTAATGACAAAAAGACCAGGCACCTTGTCCCTACCTGGCAGGACTTAGAGGTCCTAGAAGCAGTCCAAAAGGTCCTGAAACCTCTCCAGGACTGTACTGATGCTTTATCAGGTGAGGAGTACGTCACTCTATCATATGTGAAACCTGTGCTGCACCTTTTTAACGAAAGTCTCCTGGCATGTGAAGAGGGTGATAGCGAGCTTTGTAAATCGATCAAGACCAGCATTGTTGATGAGTACCTCAACAGCAAATATTCTGACCCAGCCACTACTGACCTTTTGGAGATGGCTTCATTTGTGGATCCTCGGTTCAGGGCCACCTACATCCCAAGTGAAAAAGTCGATGCATTGAAGCACAGAGCTGTCTTGGAGGTGGAGACGCTACTGGCTGATCAGAGCAGCTGTCAACCGCCTTGCCTATGTGTGCCCACTGTGCATGAGCCTGCAGATGGAGAAGCAGCAGTAGCACCAAAAGCTAAGAGACTGGCAAGCTTCTTCAAGAAGCGCACAGCCACCACCACTGCACCAACCAAGAGGGAGGCTATTGAAAATGAACTGTCAAGTTACTTGCAGTCCGCAAGTGTGGAGAGTGACACTGATCCTCTCAAGTGGTGGAAGGATCATGAAGTTTTCTTTCCATCTCTGAGCCACCTGGCAAAAAAGTATCTCTTGGTACCAGCTACCAGTTCACCCTCCGAAAGGGTTTTCAGCTGTAGTGGCAATATCGTGACCTGCCACAGAGCATCTCTGAAGCCGGATGCTGTTGACAGGCTGGTGTTTTCTCGCACAAAATCTTTAAACGAAGTCTAATGTCTAATGTCTACCTCAAGACAGCATTACTGTTTATCAAAGTAAAAAAAGAGGGGGGAAAATGTTTATTGAGTTGATAATCTGTTTCTTGTGCAACTGGTTGAGACTGTTCAGATAAGAAATTGAGTTAACAAAAAAGGAAAAGGTAATCTCAAGCTGATGTTTAAAAAAAAAGTTCTTAAACTGAGCACTTTATTTTGTTCTTTCTTTATATGTAAATGCTGCCCTTAAGTTACTAGGGTTTGTCATATTCTTTTGTAATGTTCGTTATTTGCATCTGTGGATTTGTTAGAAAGGAGAATAAAATCTGTTATTGGATTTTAATAAGCCATTATAGTTGTAAAACTAAAAATTTTTGATATTGTACTTTTCTCATATAAATATATTTATTTCGGAAAAAGATTGGCCTATTTTATTTTATAGGCTATTTTTAAGATTTTTATTTTATTTAAATGTGCACCTTATGGAGCTTTGATTTCAAAAAGGTACTCCTGTCCTATTGTTGTACAGTATTTTTTTTTACATTTTATTGTTATTTGAACAGCTGAGCATTTAATTATGAACCAGTTTTTTGAAGAAACCTGTTTACTATTTATTCATTTGATTTTGCAACTGTTCACTGAAATGGCCGGTTTCAATAAAACTACTTGTGACATATTTGGCTTTGACTTTGACTGAACATTTGCTCTCACTTTGCGGAAAAATTATCGGGATATATATCGTATATCGATATTCAGCCTAAATATATCGGGATATGACTTTTTGTCCATATCGCCCAGCCCTAACTACATGTCAACTAGCAGTTAGTAGAGTATTAGTAGACTGTCTGCTTTGGATCATGTTTACACAAACATTGATGGAGCTTACACCGCGACCCCCCTCCCCCCACCTCGGACAGTCTGATCACCTTTTCTTTGTTTCTCACCCCTAAGTATTCACCCCTCATCAACCGTGTGAAGCCATCAGTGAGGACCATCAAAGTGTGGCCAACTGGAGCAGACTTCAACACACGGACTGGAGTATGTTTGCTTCTCAGGCTGCATGTGGCTCTCACACGAACATTAATATCTATACCTCCTCTGTACTGAATTACAACAGAAAAACAGATCACAACATACCCTAATCAGAAGCCATGGATGAACAAGGAGGTGCGCCTTCTGTTGAAAGCCTGTAACACTGCCTTCAGGTCAGATGACGCTCAGGCCTACAGCAAATCCAGGGCTAACCTGAATAGGAGCATCAAAAAGGCCAAGTACTGCTACAAGCTGAAGGGTAGAGGAACACTTTTCCAACCGCATGTGTGGCAGGGCATCCAGGCCATCAGTGACTACAATTCAAGCAACTTTACTCCAATGGTCACAGAAGTCTCCTTCCTTAACGAGCTAAATGACATTTATGCTCGCTTCAACAGCAACAGCAAGGAGACGGCCTACAAAATCACACACTCAGCAAACCACCAACCCCTCAAACTCACCTCCACAGATGTCCACACTGCATTAAGTTGGATCAACGCACGCAAGGCTGCTGGCCCGGACGGCATTCCTGGACTTGTGCTTAGAGCATGTGCAGAGCAGCTTGCCGGGGTCTTCACAGACATTTTCAACCTGTCCGTCACCCAAGCAACTGTGCCAACATACTTTAAGTCCACATCCATTGTGCCAGTCCCGAAACACTCCTCCCTGATGTGCCTGAATGACTATCGCCCTGTAGCACTCACACCCATCATTATGAAGTGTTTCGAGCGACTGGTTCTAGCACACCTCAAGGACTGCCTCCCACCCACACTGGACCCACACCGATTTGCCTACTGTAAAAATAGGAGCACAGAGGATGCAGTATGCACAGTGCTGCACTCTGCACTCACACACTTGGACAATAACAACAGATTTTTAGGGTAATTACATTTATGCATTTAGCAGACGCTTTTATCCAAAGCGACTTACAGTGCATTTAGGCTATCAATTTTTACCTATCATGTGTTCCCGGGGAATCGAACCCCCAACCTTGCACTTTGTAACGCAATGCTCTACCACTTGAGCTACAGGCCCAACCTTGCACTTTGTAACGCAATGCTATGTAAGTTTGTTTTTTGTTGTATTCTGTTCAGATTTTTATACCGTCATTCCCTCCAAACTGACCACAAAACTTGGAGACCTGGACATTAACACCTCCCTCTGCAACTGGATTATGGACTTTCTGACCAACAGACCTCAGCATGTTAGATCAGGCCACACCTGCTCCACCACCATCAAACTCAACACCGGCGTACCACAGGCTTCGTGCTGAGCCCATTCCTTTACTCCCTTTACACCCACGCCTGCAAGCCTGTGCATGGATCCAACTCCATCATTAAGTTTGCAGATGACACCACGGTGATTGGCCTCATCAGAGACAACAATGAGACTGCCTACAGAGAGGAGGTATGGCACCTGGCAACATTGTGCGCTGACAATAACCTGCTCCTTAACACCAGCAAGACTAATATAAGACTAATATGCTTCTAATATCCAAATCTGTTAAAGGATTTCTAGGCTGCATTATTTAGGTAAACCGGGAACACTTCCCATAAAACACCAGATGTACTTGTTACATCGTTAGAAGAATGGCATCTACGCTAATATTAGTCTGTTTTTTTCTTTTATTCCGAGGTCACCGTAGCCACCGGATCCAGTCTGTATCCAAGTCAGAGGGTCACTGCAGTCACCCGGATCCAGTACATATCCAGACCAGATGGTGGATTAGCACCTAGAAAGGACCTCTACAGCCCTGAAAGACAGCGGAGACCAGGACTAGAGCCCCAGAGACAGATCCCCTGTAAAGACCTTGTCCTCAGACGACCAACGGGACAAGACCACAGGAAACAGATGAGATTCATCTACACAATCTGACTTTGCTGCAGCCTGGAATTGAACTGCTGGTTTCGTCTGGTCAGAGGAGAACTGCCCCCCGACTGAGCCTGGTTTTCTCCCAAGGTTTTTTCTCCATTCTGTCACCGATGGAGTTTTTGGTTCCTTGTCGCTGTCGCCTCTGGTTTGCTTAGTTGGGGACACTTTTTTTTTACAGCGATATCGTTGACTTGATTGCAAATTATTGCACAGATACTATTTAAACTGAACTGAGCTGCATGATGACATCACTGAATTCAATGATGAACTGCCTTTAACTGTCATTTTGCATTATTGACACACTGCTTTCCTAATTAATGTTGTTCAGTTGCTTTGATACAATCTGTTTTGTTTAAAGCGCTATATAAATAAACGTGACTTGACTTGACTACATAGAAAAATCACAGATCATTGATGATGGTCACAGTTATATTAAAGGGGTCATATGATGCGATTTCAAGTTTACCTTTCTGTTTGGAGTGTTACAAGCTGTTTGTGAATAGATAAGATTCCTAAAGTTGCAAAGACTGAAGTCTCAAACCCAAAGAGATATTCTTTATAAATGTTTGTAATGGTATATGAATTAATTAATTGATTTGTTTTAAAATTTTTGGTCACTGTGTGGGAAGATTTGCATGTTCACACAAAGAAAGAATACTTGATTCTTGCTGTAGTATTGTTGCTGCTGCCATGTTGTGGAGATGCTGTGTGTTTCGCTGTGAAAGCAAAACTACTTTGTTTGGTCTTTCAAAAGAGGACACAACTAGAAATCAGTGGTTAAGCTGTATTTACAGCACTGTTCCAGAACAGTTCAACACAAATATTCAGGTGTGTGTAGCGCATTTTATGGAGGACTGGGAGAGTAGCCTACAAGGCTGTTTCTATAAAGTGGAGCAATTCCAACTTTGCAAGGACAGTCTGGCGCTTCTGACTTACAGCCTGTAAGTATGTTTTCATATTTAAATAATTTGCCAATTACTAATCAAACGCGAGTTTTGAGCAGTGTAGAGAGTAGCGCTTGTTGTTTGTCATTTCTCCTATCACAAATGCAGACATGGTTTTATGTTTACGCGGTGTGATGCAACGCAATGTATAAAAACACAGTATAAGTCATTATAATCAGTAATTATGTCCCGACTGGATGCAACAAATGGCTCGTTTGTAATGGGTTTTATTGGTTTTGTCTCATCGTGTCAGTCGCGCCAGCATCACAGTATGGTGAGGGGCATAACATTTTCATCACAAGCTTGAGGCATTCAGCCAATCACAACACACTGGATAGCTGGCCAATCAGAGCACGCCTCACTTTTCAGACTGATGAGCTTTGTAAAAATCGACGTGTTTCAAAACGCGGGGCATAGAGGAGAAACAGTAATGTACAGTATGTGGAAAATAATGTGTTTTTTGAACCTTAAATCACATAAACACATTGCATTACACCAAATACACCAAATAATCTTCTTTTTAGCAACGTCATATGACCCCTTTAATGCAGTCTCCTCAGTTTTTCCCTGACACATTCACAATCATTACTTATGCCGGTGCACTGTGGCAAGATTTATGCGTGTGTTTGAGCACTTATTAGGCTATGTAGGCAAGTAAAGGCTTATTATTTAAATAGTTTATTAATACGCGTCTGATTAGTTGACTTATGCTTAAAAGGAAATGCCTAACTAGTCAACTAGAAAAACAGCCCTAGTCGATTCACACTTTATATCATCGCCATGATATATATTGTCATATCACCCAGGCCTAACATGCTATAATGCTTTAAACACATTTGACAAGCTACTCTATTAAAACCAACAACAATCCCGATTAACTACCAAACTGATTGGCTAACTGATTGGCTAACAATATTATGTGCTCTGTTCTTCTTTCATGTTAACTGAAGGTAAATCTGATTGATGGTACAGTTGACCATGACACCCTCAGCTTATCTTGTTCCAGTAAAGTCGCTCAGTCACTGCTGAATGGAGCTGTACAGCTGCAGCTCACGTGATGAATGTTGGAGGGACGAGGCGTGTCTGAACTAGTTGATGAATGAAATCAGCACCCTGATAACGAGGCTGACTGGCACAAAGTATTTTATGCATTTTGTAAATACAAAAATACTAATTTTAAATTTATTTTAAATACAATAGATTTTTTCCAAAGGCTTTTAAATACAAAATAGTATGTTGTATTTCAAAAATGTATTTTAAATACATGTATGTGAAATACTGCCCATCCCTGGCAGCTCCGAGCTCAGAGAAACCACTGCAGACAGTGCTGTCCGTACATGTACCTGTCTTCTCGATCCACATGTATGTGAAATTATGTTTATGTGTTGTATCTCTGTGTTCTTATGTATCATTTCAGTGTTGTTGGTCTCTTTCTGCCTTTAACATCAGATATGTTGTGTGTGGGTCTTTTGACATCTTTGTTTTGGTTTAGTGTGTTTGAGTTCTGAAGAAATCCTTTATGAAAACACAGAAATGAAAGAAGCTTTAAAGGAACTTCTGCCCGAGACGCAGTTCAGTGGAGGACCAAGAAAGAGGTACATGATCATTATTCATGGTTAGTAAATACTTATTCTAAATACTGACTTATATAGATTTAACATTGCAATGTATTGTATAATTAGTGGGAACGCTTTATTTTAGGTGTCCATAATCATGCAGTAGTTAAGCCTTAACAGACTAAAAATAACTACTAACCCTAACACTAACAGTCTACTAATGTAACAAGGTTAAAATGATTTGATTTCACTAGATTCTCCTGTTTATATGCATTCAGTGCTGTTCTATAACTGTTTTTTAACAACAAAGTGGTTCGGTCCAGGTAGCCACACCTGCTGTATTGTTCTTTTAGTGGTCTTTTCCTTCTTTTATGTGGTCTTTGAAGGTCAGCTGGTCATCAAAGCACCTAAAAACCATATGTGAGTAAAAGTACAGATACCTTGGGTGTTTTGCTCTTACCCAAACTTGGGCTACTTTACACAAATATATGAGTCAAAATCTGCTAAGGGGTGATTTAATGTAACAAATCATTTAAAATAGTTTTTAAAAATTAAATCAAATTTGATAAATGCCTTTATGTTTTAAACTCAGGATCAGAAAATAAACAGGTTGACGAACCCAGCTGTATAGAGTAGTTGTGATGAAACGATGGGTTAGCTGGAAACACCAGCAGTTCAGTCTTAGTAAGGTTGAGCTGAAGGTGATGGTCATTCATCCAGCTAGAAGTGTCTCACAGACAGGCTGAAATGTGAGCAGCCTCTGAAGTGTTGAGGTCTAGTGCATATTTGAGCCTGTATTCAGTATGACCAGCAGTTGAAGTACTGTTAAAATCTATATAATCCAAATAACAATTTAAGTATTTAAGTTCACATGTTAAAAGTGAAACTACTTCAGATATTTTTCTTTTTGTCCTACAGCTTTGAATCGGTGAAGGACGATGGCGTCTGTTGAAGAGCTGCTCCTGAACTCACTGAAGGAACTTGCCAGAGATGAACTGAAGGAGTTTCAGTGGCACTTACAGAAAGATCACTTGTGTATATCAAAGTCTGAAATGGAGAATGCAGATAGATTGAAAACTGTGGATAAGATGGTGGTGTGTTTTGGACCAGAAGAAGCTGTGAAGATCACAGTGAAAACTCTGAGGAAGATGAACCAGAATCTTCTGGCCGAGCACCTGGAAACTAACACAAGCAAGGTAACATTTAATTCACAGAGACTGTTTCATGATTACAGGCACAAGAACAACAGCAGCAGATCTTACACAAGTACATCTAACCCCAGTGACACCCAGTTTACAATGGTCTAAAAGACTTTTAAAACTTCAAAAATGTAAAACTTCCTAAACTGTGTTACAATAGCTTAAGGCTGTTACAGGCGTCATGCTGTCACCAGAACGATTTAGTATCATCAAGGCATGATTACAGTTAAAGGTGTGATTGGTCGTTATTAATTAGGAGGGTCGTTTTTGGTAGGACAATATATGCTGAGATTTGGTGTTGTTGTGTGTCTTTGGTTTGAGTATATTTATGTGTTTTTATATATTTAGCCACCAGCGTTTTTGAAAAGCAAACAATCAAAATTGGCGTTGAGGATTATAAAGTTTAAGCTATCACATTTGGCTTTGGTGTTAAAAAAAAAAACATTATATATATATATATATATAGTATACACAACACACACCCACACACACACACACACACAATCGCCTATTATTTATTACAAAGCCGATCCAAAAAGTTGGGACACCGTCTACAATTGTGAATAAAAACAGAATGCAATGATGTGGAAGTGTTTCAAATTTCATCTATTTTTATTCAGCAATACAACGTAGATGTCATATCAAATGTTTAAACTGAGAAAATGTATCCATTTTAAGGGAAGAATAAGTTGAATTTTAAATTTCATGGCATCACACATCTCAAAAAATTGGGACAAGGCCATGTTTTACCACTGTGTGGGCGTCCCTCTCTTCTTATAACAGTCTGCAAACGTCTGGGGACTGATGAGACCAAGTTGCTCAAGTTTAGGAATAGAATGTTGTACCCATTCTTGTCTAATACAGGCTTCGAGTTGCTCAACTGTCTTAGGTCTTCTTTGTTGGCCATCTTCCTCTTTATGATGCACTAAATGTTTTCCTATGGGTGAAAGATCTGGACTGCAGGCTGGCCATTTCAGTACCGGATCCTTCTTCTACACAAGCCATGATGTTTGTAATTTGATGCAGTTATGTGGTCTGGCATTGTCATGTTGAAGAAAATGCAAGGTCTTCCCTGAAAGAGACGAACGTCTGGATGGAGCTTCTATGTTGTTCTAGCAACTTGGATATATCTTTAGCATTGATGGTGCCCTTTTACGATGTGTAAGCTGCCCATGCCCACACGCACTCTGCAACCCCATCACCATCAGAGATGCAGGCTTCTGAACGTGAGCGCTGATAAACAACTTTGGTTGTCCTTGTCCTCTTCAGGTCCGGATGACAATGGCGTCCCGTTTTTTCCAAAAAGAACTTCAAATTTTGATTCGTCTGACCACAGAACAGTTTTTCCACTTTGCCACAGTTCCATTTTAAATGAGCCTTGGCCAGAAAAACGCCTGTTGCTTCTGGATCATGTTTAGATATGGCTTCTTTTTTGACCTATAGAGTTTTAGCCGGCAACGGCGAATGGCACGGTGGATTGTGTTCACCGACAATGTTTTCCTTTTTTTTAGATTCCTGAGCCATGTTGTTGATTTCCATTACAGTAAGCAGTCCGTGATCGTGATGCCGTGCCGTCTAAGGCCCGAAGATCACCTGCGGCATCCAGTATGGTTTTCCGGCCTTGACCCTACGCACCACAGAGATTGTTCCAGATTCTCTGAATCTTTGATGATTGCTATTATGCACTGTAGATGATGAATAACTTCAAACTCTTTGCATTTTCTCTGAGAAACTCCTTTCTGATATTGCTTTTCACTATTATTTTTCGCCGCAGCATTGGGGGAATTGGTGATCCCTCTGCCCATCTTGACTTCTGCAGAGACACTGTCACTCTGAGAGGCTCCTTTTTATACCCAATCATGTTGCCAATTGACCTAAATAAGTTGGCAAATTGGTCCTCCAGCTGTTCCTTATATGTCCATTTAACTTTTCCAACCTCTTATGATGCTACCTGTCCCAACTTTTTTGCAATGTGTAAGCTCTCATGAAATCCAAATGAGCCCATATTTGGCATGACATTTCAAAAATGTCTCACTTTCAACATTTGGATATGTTATCGATATCTGTGTGAATAAAATATACGTTTATGAGATTTGTAAATTATTCCATTCCTTTTTTACTCACAATTTGTACAGTGTCCCAACTTTTTTGAATCGGGTTTGTAAGTTATAATCATGTAAATCTTTGTAAGAATCATAAATCTCTCTCTTTCTCTTTCAGGTGACAAAGCTCCAGTCCAGATGAGAAACGGCGCTATTTGTTCTGTGGTCAGTGTTGTTGATGCTGAATCAGGTGAAGGTTTGAGCCTGTTTTTTGTACTTGCTGAATCAGGTTCTCACTGGACCAGTAACCTTTTATAAATAGGGCTGCCAACTTCAGAAAAGAAAAACAGAGCACAGTCGTGGTTCTTTCCAGGAAAATCGGACCACTCAAAATCTTGTACTGTACCACATACATTAATGTACAATTCTAAAAAGAATTTAAACTTGATAGATCGATAGATAGATTAGATATATAGAGTAGAGAGATAGAAAGAACTACCACCACTGTACATCTGTTCAAAAAGACACACTCTTTTAAATGAGTTAGTTTTTTTAAGAAAGGAGACATAGATACATAGATGGCATAAAATTTGAAAACAATGTATGTATGAAATGTCCATCAATCAAGCTTAAGTACTCAATTTCACTTAAAAAATTAAATTTGGATTTCTGATGCAACCCATGTATGAATGTGTATGAATGAATAAATTGTATTTTTTTGGAATTAAAGAGAATTTTAATAGTAATGGGATGCCTTCTTTCTGGGCTTGAGACTCCTCTCGCTATTTCAAGGAATGAGGCCCAAAGTGAAGCAATACCACTCGAAGTTGCAAAAAATATTTTCTTTCTAGCTCAACAACATTAAACATTTTTGGATCACTCATCGTAGCCGCCATGTGGTCATGCTGGTGGCTGGATGGTTGGAATCATTGTTTCGATTCAAAAACTGATTCACTGAGACAAACGCTGACCCGGTTGAAATGGATTTTGAGTCCGCCTCGCTTGGTGAAGCTGGGAGCGATATCGGCCCCGCCTTGGTCCTAACGCCTTCACCTGACACAGCTATGTATCACACGACAATGAGTTGTTCCAAAAGACAGATTAATTCTCAGTTTCGAGTTTTATTAATTCATATAGGTCTAGGTGTCTCAATAAAGGTTGTATGCCTGAGAATATGGGACAAACTGTGGTTCTGTATGGCTCTCATTAGGAATGAGTCATGTGATGCCTTCAGTTCAAGTCGAAGTCACTTTTCATTGTATGCAGCTGCTTTAAGTACAATACAAGATTGCTGTGCTAGCTTTACAGTGTTAAACAGAAAAACTGTGTCAATAATGCACAACAAAGTCAGTCTAAAAAGAGGACAACAGTCCAAATGTTCACAGGTAATTACTTGAAAATCCGGTTTTTCATTTTAAACTAAAAACTACCAGTCGAGGTAGTTCTAATCCCTTGTGGCGCTATTTAACTTCTAATATGCCCCTGGTCTCTGTGTTATATTCACACTGAAGATTAATGAGAGCAGTATCTATATGTGGTCACATGCTCTTCCATGGTAAATAAACCGTGATGACAATTGTTTTTTTGCTGTGTAAACAAATACATCGTTTAAAACAAATCTAATCAGTCTGTATTTTTTTAAACCCCGATTACAGACTTGTTTGATTATGAGCACAATCTAAATTTTACTTTTCTTGGTCATGATCGTACCTACATTACCCCTAACTATTTTATAAGAACTCGGCATCACTACGGGTTAATTACTGGTGTATTTTTGGGTTATCTATGGTTACTGCTGATGTTACGTAGAACATTCAACTCACTAATGAACACCATCATCCACTCGCTCGCTTTTTCAAACTACAACATCACGTTTAATTTCTGTCCAATTGACATGACTAGTTATTGAAAAGAGGAAATAAAATAATCTCAATAAATGCGAGGAAATTTGGCATCTTGAATTTCTACCTAGAATAATACCCTCCGATGTATTAGTACACCTGGAGTGGGGGTGTTCCCGTCTGAATTTTACCTAAATAATACCTGATGTATTAGTTACACCTGAGGTCCCATAGGTTTCTAATTAATAATATTGATGATGAAATAATATGTCTGAAAATCAAATAATATGTCAACCCAAAAGATAGAAACAATCATGAAATAGAGATAGTACATAGATATAAGATGCAAGGCCTTCTTTCTACAACGTCCATTTTTTCGTCCATTTTTGTTTTTTTTTCTCCGTTTTTTTTTTTTTTTTTTCTTTGTTCCCTTTTCTGTCCTGTATTTATCTCCCGCTTGGTTTCTGTCGTCAGTTGGATGTTGTAAGAACTGTAAATCCGCGCACGGCCCTGCGGCCAGCCCCACAAAGGCACCAGGGCTCAGGTTTGGGAGTCAGGGGTTAGGTTGGGTTCAAGATCTCAGACCCAGTTAGGAGTCTCGGACTGACCATGACCACCTCGGGCAAGCAGCACGATCACCCAGGAAAGTCACTTGTACGAAGTACAGTTAGGATGGTAAGGATTGGCTCTGGCATTTTGACCTATGATAACGATACATTAAAAGTCTCGTGTGCTCTAGAATCTAATCAGGGCCATGAGAAAACAGTCACGTAGAGGCATCATGAACCTGTCTTCGTGAACCCTTGAAGTTTAGCGCGAGGAGCACTACGCTCCTTGTGTTTGTTCTACACATGTCAGACAATTCCAATTTCTACGGTTGTGTCGCATATCGATTGGTGTTTTTGTAAAATACTGCGAGGGTATTAGAGGAACTTGTAACAAATTATCTTTCAAGGCACTAACACACTCTGCGATGGCTGGAAAAGAGCCTACTAAAAGAGATTGCTTTTGTCCCTGTGTTTGTGAGCTAGAGGCCGGAGTGATTTTGTAGGGGTGAAGAAAGACTTCAGGATCCTCCTCACAAAAGGATCTGGGACACCCACGCTGTGAGAAAAAGACGTTCTCATGGCCAGCATACAATAAACAGATTGTTCTGAACAGATTCTGTGCGAACCTAATTAATTTGTGATTTGATAATCTCCCTGAAAGTGTGTTTGGGGTGAAAGCTGTGTTTTGCCCATCGAAGTGCTCTCAATTTGCAAAAAAAAATCGAATTTGAAGTCATTTTTTGCAAGATTAATCTCCAGTAATTTCAAAGTGTATTTGTTGGGATTTTTAACATTAGGAAATTAGGAAAGGCTGTCAATGTCGAGTTTAAATAAGAAGGCCTCAGGAGGAATCTTAAAGACAGCTCACTTTCTCAATAAAATCATAGGTATCTCTAATGTAGTTCAGGTGCATTTGTGAAATGGGATTAAGAAATGTTCGATATGTTCTGCTGTGTAATAAGTTTGGTTACTGCGGTCGGACACGATGGGCCTGCATGAAGGAGTCTAAGGAAATGCGGGCTCCAGATTTTTTGTGTATTTTAGGTGCGGTATATAGATTTTTTTTGTGGATTTTAGGCAGTAGATAAAATTTCCTAGGTCTATGAAGGAGTCTAAGAAATGCGGGCTCCAGATCTTTAAAAAAAAATAATAAAAGGTCTAAAATGCTGATGTGGGAAAATATGATTTGGTTGAAGGTTGAATATGTCGTCATCACCACCTACCACGTTGCTAATGATTTTTTTTGTGGGTTTGGTATGTGTGTTTTGTTGGTGTTTTTTTTTGTGAATAATTATCGTGTGGTTTGTAGAAAATGTATCATATGCAGCTGAAAAAACAAAACAAAAAACTTAAATGTCTGCATTATAAATGTTCAGTTCATTGTTATAAATACAATACAGTACCTATGGAGCAGTTACATAATTCCCCATATGAGGCATCAAAATAATAGACCATTAGACATATGTTAACTAAATACATCAAAAAATGAGGCAGGGTAATTGTATTCTTAATGTAATACAATGTAATTGTATAATTGTATTCAGAAGAGGAAATACTGTTTCTTCATTAGGGTGAAAGGGAGACACACCTCCAAAGTTTGAAAGGGAAGGATTGTTTTCTATCCTATTGAACCACAGTGGTTTCGAAAGCGTTACTGTTCTAGACTGTTGCTTATTAGTCTGGCAGGTGTTTTATAAGGGACACTCGCGAAGAATCGCGTTTTTTCACACTAACATTATGGTTAACACTCAGAGATAATCATAACTAATTGTAAAAATGCAGTTATGACCCCTGTAATGTACCCCTCCGCCCCAACGTGCGAGACTTCGGTGTGTTCATTTGCTTCCAGTAATTAGCTGTACAAAAACACTAGTGAGTATGCTGCTTGATATCAACCGGTTATTTATTGATTATTTAATTCATTATTGTTACGCATATACACACTGGAGTTGTAGCGCACATAGTTTTTCCCATTTTCCTGTTATTCCTTCTGGTTATTAACGGTATCTGCTGATGCATCGAAAGTCTCGTCATTCACAGAAAATAACTTACCTTCCAGAATAAGGTGTATTAGGTCTGTTTGATTATCTTAGTTTGTGTGGCTGTTTGTCAGTTTCATCTGGAGTCAGTGGAGATCAAACTGTTCAGATCCATCATGGATCAGACTCAAACATCTGGAGATGAAGCATTTGTTTCAGGATGCAGGTACTCTTTAGAGGCTGGTCAGTCATAAACTTGAATGTTCTGAAGTCTTGAAGTTTGCGCCAACATGTGGATTGGCGTGGAAATGGAAATGGTAAACAACAAAAACAGCTCCTGCTGATTTCAGTCATGTTTCAGTATCTAGAACGTGCTGGTGATACTGTTTTGTTTTTTTTTTTTTTTTTTTTTGCTTTTTTTTTCGGGTTTTGTTTTTTTTTTTTTTTCTTTGCTTTTTGATCTGTTTTTTTTTTTTTCTCATTGTCAGTGCTTTGGTTTAAAAGATCTGACTAAGTGATTTAAACGTAAATGAATTGGGAAGTACTGTCTTATAATTCCTTTGGAGAAAACTGAGATGAAATATAACATCATGATAAGATTCGTTTAGTTTAGGAGATGTTTCTGCAACACAAACTTCAACAGATTCTTAATAAGTTTGGAAATATTCAACAGTTCTTTACTTTCCTTTGTAATATCAACGATACTTGATTCTATATTATTAAAATTACAGTTTGAAAAAAAGAACAAAAAGCACAGTGGTATTGAAAGCTTTGTGAATCTGTCGCTGATATCCTTCGAACCATCCCTTATATGATCCTTTGAAGGTGTTTTCTGGTGTGAGTGAATGTCTGTTTCGTGTGAAACGGGACTCTTATTTTGGCGAGGCGGGGTGACGTCATAAGGCGGCGCCGCGCGATTCTGCTGGAGGTTCGTGTTTTTCATCTTTTAAAGCGTTACTAAAACTCAATGCAACAACGTTCATACAGTTCGGTTAGAGAGCTTAGAAGTGTTGTTACTAATTTTTGAATGTAAACGCTTATAAGGTGGCTCATATCGTTAATGAACATTTATTTGTGAGTAAAGCGCTTCTACCCAGCAGTCTGATCTCGCTCCCTATCTCTAGTGCAGCAGTTCGATCATAAAACACTGCTTGCGCTCCACAGAGAAACACCAGCTTAGAACCGAGTCAAATCAGGTCGATGAGCCACTCGAATCACAGCGTTCTAAATACAACAACACAGACATGTAATGAACCTCTAATACACTCACAATGACTGCACGGATATAATCTACAAAACCATACGCACCAAATGTAGATCATAGGTGATAAAACTACTAAGATCATAGATGACTAAATCCTAGTTCTCTGTATGATCTGTGTTCTTTTATTCATTTCTAGTTTGATCATAGATGACTAAATACTAGTTCTCTGTATGATAGGGATGTGCGGGACTAACACGGTGCAGAGCTCATTTACTAGTCACACCACTGACTGTCCTACACGACAGAAAGAAAACCCGTGATAAATCATTCAAACTTACAATCATTTCATGTTACTATCAAATTCCCAGGGTTACACTTAAAACATTTTTAAATAAACAAAATAAACACATTTGACAAAAATAATACATTGTTGTTCAGTGTTTAGGACATAAAAGTACCATTGCTACCGCATGAGTTTTCTTCATGTCAGTTGTTGATGTGCAGGTTGTAATTACTTGAAAATTTCACAAATGTGGATGGAAATGGAGATATGATTTAGCACATCTAAGTTGTGTTTATTTGATGGAGGGTGTATAGGTAGTATTTATTATCTAAAAGGTGTAGAGGTATGAGAGGGAATCTCAACACCGTCACAGTATCAGCAGAAAAGGTAACATAAGTAAACCCATGCCCCCCACACGCGTGCTTCCCGAAATTCTGTTGGCTTGCTTTTCGTTATCTCTGTGTTTTTCAAGTGCAGGAATATGTTTCCATCACCCTGTTTTAATGCAGATTTTGAAGTATCGAATGAGAAACGAGTGATGGAAACGGGCCAAATTTTAGAATAAAATCCTTCAAATCACAAAAAAAGTTTTTACACTTGCTTGAGGTGGTTTTGACTTGTGTGAAAAAGGGGATTAATACCGAATGATGGGAGATGGAAATGCATTTTGCAAAATAATTCCTCTAAGTGCAATAGATAAAATATATTTGACAGACTGCTCTTGAGGTGGGATAAACTGACTAGACAGCGGATTGTTCTCGATCCACAGCATCTGAAATGGTGGAAATGTTGTTCTGGTCGTTTTGAAAGGCCTGAGCAAAGTCTGTCATCTAAGTATTTCTGCTTACACCGACTGCATTCCCAAACAGCAGCATGCACTGCCTCCGAAAGCAATGACATCATTTATGTGTGTTTCGTCTTTGCTCGCCCTCTGAGGGCTCTGGAGGCGCAAGGCAAGTAATTTTATCATGTATGAAAATTATTATATTCAGTTCCCCTAGTTTTCTTACTGATATTTAGTGCCAGTTTAACAGTAAGTGACGATTTTGTTCTCTTTGATGCGTTGGATGCAAACAGTGCTTGTTCGCAAATGTTTTATGTGATATTCCAAGTTAAATTCGCAACTTTGGCTGGAGACCCTAATGGCCTCAGGTCCTGTCTTTCTTTTTGGTCGTTTTGTTAGCCTACATGACGAAGTTGTGCCCAGGTTTTTAAAAGCCGTTTTAATGCTATTCCTTGATACAAATTCCCTATTGTTTTTGTCAGTGTTTATAATATGTTGGCAAAGTTATATGAAGATGAAAGAATTCTGTCAGGCTATTGATTGATGTTTCATGGTTCTGCATTTCCCCAGCTGATATTAATAAATAAGCATTGGCTGACGTTGAGTGTGTGCTCTATTTTATTTATTTTTTAACCGACCGCCTAAAATTAAACGATTATAACGTGAGGCAAGAAAGAGTACAGCATAATTGTGACCTATTTCTTACATGCTTTGGGGGTTCTTGCTTTTAGAAATAGTCAACTAGGTCGGATACAAACTTCCGTTTAAACGACGGTCAAATTACGTCGATCTCGCACATCTAGTAGTGCTGACTACTGAACTAGGGAGCTGATTGAGAACGCACCCAGAGATTAGATTGGGTTTTTATTAGTGTTAATTATTCTGATCTTAAACACAGAGAAGCTCCTGCTGAAGAGACTGAGACACACACTGTTATAAAGATGGAGATTATTAAAGAGGAGAGAGAAGACGTGAAGAATTGAAGAGAGACACATTCAGAGTCAAACATGAAGAGACTGAGACACACACAGGTTGGTGTCTTCGGTCATTCATCTCTTTATCTATATTTTACGGAGGAAGAAATGCTAGATAGGAGGGAAAATTATAAGTAAAATGATTTTTGTTCTCTTGCAAATGTTCCGCCAAGAAACTTTACATTCGATCCCAAACCATTTCAGATCTTTGCAAACTTTCTCAGGGAAAGCACTGACTCCGAAGCTTCAGATATTCAGTGTTGTTTACTGCCGAAGCTTCAAAGCTCAAAAAATGGGATTCGGACTAGCTCTATATATTAGATCTGTGTATTAAGTGACAGCAGTGGGGGGGACACCAGGGACGTGTCCATACCAATGTCCAGCGACTGCCAAACTGTCCCTAGCGATAAGGTTGAAAAAAACAAGTACCATATATGTATGTTTTGTAATTCGTATCTGATGACGCATCTTAAAACATCATACCATGATATTATTACCTTAAGAAGTTAAAGTAAATAGGCTACGTTAGAAAACGGCGTGCTTTCAAGGACGTGCATTTATATTTTTAAAATGGGCGGAATGTAGTCACTCACGGACAAGAAGCGCAACAGCTGATGACCCGGAGAGAACCGTTTCTGTCGGACGCGTACCGATTTGAGACAACCGAGGAGCTGATGATACTGCGCATGCGTAATTCAGCATGAAGCAGGACGGGACACACAGCGCGTCTGAAACGAACTGGTTCTGTTGGTGATTGATTCATGGAATGATTCTGTGCTAATGTTATGAGCCGCGGGGAAAACGAAGATTGAATGGTCAAAGGGGGGGGGCAAACATAAAAAACATCGGCGACCCGTACGTTTATTTAATAACAAATCAATCGCCAATGGATTATGTATAGTAAGTGGATCATGGTTTCTGCGCTGATGACAACTACTTTATTTAACTTATATCTTCAAGGGACTTAAATCCTCGTATGCACATTGCTGTTATGTATTTGGTGCTGCGTTGTTGCCAAAACTTAATTGTAAATTTTCACGATTATGAAGTTTTTAAACTGACTAAAGTTTATGATTACTGACTTTATATATTTAAATGTTTGATTAGAACTGACGTCATTACGTCGAGCATAAAAGCCAACCACGGTGAAACTGGTTTTTTTTTCAACCCGGTTTATTGAATCGAACTGTCCGAAAGAAACACCGTGTTCGCGGAAAAAGAACCGAAATTCACCATCACTAGACTGAGCTCAATGCGTCATCCTCGCGCCAGTTATTCAGCCAATGAAGTTGTAGGCCTGTGTATTTCACAATTGTTGTTTTGATTATCTTTTTTTTTTTTTTTTTTTTTGGCAGGTTTCCTTTCATATTTTCCATTCTAAATTACAAAGGTTTAAAATTGGCATCTTTATTTTCAAGATCGACCTGAACCGACCGCGACCCGAATATCATTTAACAAAAATTTTTGGATGACTCGTAACCGCGGGCTGAGACCGCAAGGCACCCGCGCCATTTTGGATCAAACCAGCGCAGTCACTGCAGCTCAACTCAGGGCTGGGGGTCTCCATGCTAATATGGCGGTGTCCAGTCAGCAGCCAGTGGGCGAGGGCTGAAGCAATGTGACATCACTTTGTTACTGCTTATGATTATGTGGATTAAAAAATAAGGAGCATGTATTTTTATCATTATAGGTGGTTGTGTTCACACACTGCCAACACCACCATTTGTCGAAACCAACATGTTAAAAGTGAAATTTTGCACAAGTAGGGGCCAGTTTTTCAGTAACAACTGGAAAATGTTTTGGTTTTGTATATTAAAAGCCACTTAAATCTTTTCTGAACATGGACTTGCTTTTTATTTCTGTTCACCATTAGACCTGAGGCACTGAAAGCAGAGAGTCAAGAACTGGAATGAAATGGAAGAGAAAAACATGGCTGGTGAAGAATATTTTAGTTACTCACAGAACATTATCACAGAAGCTAGAAATCGTATACCCACATGACAATCCACTCTGCAGGGGAGTTTTACACCTGCAAACGTGTGGGAAGAGTTTTCACTGAAAGAAATCTTAAGACTCACAGCGAATTCACAACCGGAGGAGAAGCCATTCAATCTGGCTCTCAGTGCGAAAAGAGTTTACACAGAATAAAACCCTTACAGTCCACATGAGGTTCACACTGAGAGAAAACCCTTACACCTGGCCAAAAAACCATGTGGGCGAAGGAGTCACTCAAAAACAAGGCCTTGAAGGCCACTTGCCAAATCCACACTGGAGAGAATTTATTGTCACATGCACTCAGTGTGGAAAGATGTTTTACGCAGAAAAAAAAAACCTTGATGACTCACCCACATGAGAAATCACAGTGGAAACCGGAAGCCTTACACCTGCAACTGCATAAACTGTGGGGAAGAGCTTCTCACTAAACGGGACCAACTTAGGATGACTCACATGAGAATTACACACAGCAGAGAAACCGTTCACATGCTGTCAGTGTGGAAAAGAGTTTTAAAGAGAAAAGAGGTCTTAATGTCCACATGAGAATTCACACTGGAGAAACAGCCGTTCGTCTGGCTCTCAGTGTGGAAAGAGTTTTAAACAGAAAAGAGCTCTTAATGGCCACCATGACAAATCACACTGGAGGAAAAGCCTTACGAATGCAAAACTGGGACGGGAAGAAGCTTCCATGCAAAAAGAAAATTTTAAGACTCACATTTTTTTTTTTTTTTTTTTTTTTTGAGGAATCCACTGGACCCTCTGGAGTTGAATCAATTTGTGTTTGACAGTTGTCGAAAAGAGCTTCAGATGTAGAGAATACCTCAGTCATTTCACATGAGGATTCACTCAGGAGAGGACCTGTTTTATATGTCATCAGTGCGAAAGGAGTCTTCAACAGGACAGGAATCAACTTGAAGAATCATGTAAAAATTCACATCGGGGAGAAGTCCCTTCCGTGTGTCATCACAGTGTGGAATGAGGTTTCACAATAACAGAGCAACCCTGGAGGATCACATGAGAATTCACACTGCGAGAGGCACGCCTTTCACCTGGTAATACTTGTGTGGAAAGAGCGTATATCACAATGAAAGGAGACCTTAATATTCACATGAAAGTTCACTCTGCGAGGAGCTAGCCTTACAAGTGTCATCGTATGTGGAAAGAGGTTTCCACCGGAGAGGGAATCACGGCTCGAGGCCGTCATGTGAAAGTTCAATGGGGAAGAAGGCCTCTTGTGCCCCTCACTGTGGAAAGGGCTTTTCACACATACAGGAGCCAAACCTTGAGTATCACTTAAGAATTCCACCACTGGGAGAGAAAAGCCTTAACCTGCCCTCAGTGTGGAAGGGGCTTCACGGTTTAAAGGAAAAAACCTTAAGCTGGCACATGCATGGAGTTCAACACCTGGAGAGGAAAACCCTTACAAGTGTCTTCAGTGTGGTAGAAAAGAGTTTCACAATTAAATGGAAAAACCTTAAGATTTCACCTGAGAGTGTCATCCACTGGAGAGAACACTTACAAGTGTGTTCAGTTGTGACATGAGTTTCACATAATCACATGTAAGCCTGAAACCGCATTTGCAAAATCATTGTGAAAAGAATTCTCGTTGTTTCCTTTGTGGTGATCAATTTAAAAGGTTTAGTGAAAAAAACGGATTTTACTTTTTTCAGCAACGCGCATGCTGGGGTGCATTTCACTCTGGGGAAAGACAATTTAACAATTTTTGTGATCAACAATGCAATAAAAGCAAACACACTTATCCATATGCAAAGTCATGTAAATGTGAGAGCCTGTGTAATTAGTATATGACAATAGCTACAAAAAAAATGCACATATGCTTGAAATCAAGTCAACACCGCGGGGGGGGGGGGGGGGGCGGGCTGAATGTGAGCTTGATTGCCCACACTATGTGATCCACTATGTATTGTGCATATTGTCTAGTTAATATACTACATCTTTTATACAGACTTTATCTGAGCCTTATTATTTTCTTTTGAGCATGTTTACTGCAGTTATTAGGAGAAACACCTGACCAATTCTTCTTTGCGAATAGTTTTCAAATTTTATTATGGTTAAGGTAGACCACTTTTCATTTTGATTATGTAGATGGTGTTGTTAATTGTCATAAATGTTGGTCGAGCTTTTCTTGCAATGTCTTTGTGGGGTGGTTTGAATGTGCTGTTAAAAGAGCGGATGTTTTCTGGGGATGGCTCCAGTCTGGGGGACAAAAACAACGCAAAAACCAGTTAAAAGTATTTCCCACACAAAAAGAGGCACCTCTTACCCATGGCTACTCACCATTCAAGCCATCCTAGGTGTATATGACTTTCTTCTTACAGACGAATACACAATCAGAGTTCGGCTCTCACAAGCTTTATAATTGGCAGTGTATAGTGTTCCAGAATGTGTGTTCCATCCATCATAAAAAAGTACTCCACGTTGGCTTCCAGGGGAGTTAATATAGGCCTCCTGAAGCTAATTTATGTATTTGTGTAAGAAAACACTATCCATATTTTACATCTTTATAAACACCATGATCTCCAGCTTCCACTATCAACGCTCCAGCACGGATGATGAGTGCAGTTATGGAGTACCCACAAGGCTCAGGTACTTAGGGACTGTTGCTTTCATGTTTCCCTGTGGGGAGATATCATCAGGGAACACGTTGTTAGCTTTAGCTGTTATGCTAATGATACTCAACTCTATATTTCTTTGCAGCCCGACAAAGCATACCAATTTGCAAAACTAACGGAATGCATAGTTGATATAAAAAACTGGATGATTAGTAATTTCCTGCTGTTAAATTCTGAAGCACAGATAACCGAGGAGGGGATGGTAATTATCGGATCCACAACAAAACCTCCCCCCAATTTTTTTTTGTGTCAGAATCCAACCTACGGGGGGAGGGATGGGGGGGGGTTGGGGAAGAATTGTGTTATTCACCACCAGAGGTCATTATCCAGCCACACAGACTCACACTACAACACTATACCCAGGACTACATTATTCCACAAATCCATTGCACTAAGGGACACACAGCTGCAATCAATCAGACTCCCTATATACAGGTAGGTGGACAACCAGGATATGGGTAATTACTGCCGCCGCCAGGGGCCGCCAGCGATAACTACAAGTCAGTCAACATGTTAAAAATCATTCGTTAAAACTTGCCGCCAGGTTGGCGCAAAGGGACGGATCTGTGAAGATGAATGCCTAATTGTACAAATGTTGGTTTGTAAATGAAGATGAAAAAGAAGGAAGTTAAAACAAACAATAACATTATAATATAACATTGTAACATCCTTAAAAAACCATTAGAAAATTTACGGTGGAGTTAATTTCAAACGTGAGGATAATCACATCTCAGGGACTTTTTCCTGGACTGCGCCCAGCTGGTGGAATCGGACCCTCACCGAACTCAGACTCGAACAGATGAGTCTTTTACTCATTTTCAAAAAACATCTAAAACTCCGCATCTATTTTGCCAGCAATTAATGTTTGTGTTCATTGTATACTATAATACTTACCTTTTCTTGTTCTTGTCTATCATATTCTTTAAAAAACAAAAAACACATACAGTTGTTGTTCTCTCATGATCTGATTGCTTCTATTGTTACTCATTTTGTAAGTCACTTTGGATAAAAGCGTCTGCCTGGGAAATGATTAAATGTAAATATCTTAGGGCTCATTTCGGTTCATTCTTGGTTAAAAATAAATAAATAAATCTTCCGGTTCCATATGCAGAGCGAAATGAGAACGGTCCAGCATTTTAGAAATAATTCTTATTAACTCTTGATTCTTGATTTTTCTAACTGCTAACAGAGTTTTGCATTTTCTAACTCTTGCTTTATGTGTGACCCAAAATTGAGTATTTTCTGTTTCCGCTGTTTGATCACGGCTGCGCGAACAGCGGTCTACTTTGGCATATATTTTTGTTCATTATGATTTTTTTCCGTCAAATACTGAAAAGCGAACCGGTGAACTACTAAAGCCTATTTTCAAATGGGCAACATCACGAATATGGAAATGTTGGATTTTCTCAGAATGAGAGAACCCAATCTTACCTTATGTTTCCTTTAAATTATTATTAATTATTATTTTATTGAATTTTTTTTTATAACTAAGAATCATATACTGCAATTATATTTACCCATATTAAAACTTATAACAATATAAATTTTAATTATTGATCTGTTCTGATAAATTTGTTAAATGTAAAGGATTTGTTGTAAAGTGAGGGGAAACTAAAAAATATCTGTTGGCAAACCACACCTATAACATTATTAGGCCGATGCTGTATATTTCTGAATGTAATAAAATGCAACTTTATAAATGACTTTTTTTTTTTCTCTCACAAAAAAAAAAAGAAGGAAAAAGAAAAAAATGCAGCAAACGAAAATAGCGATTAATCAGTTAAAATGTGTTTCTGTGGGTTAAAAAAAAAAATACATTATACAGGTGCCCTGGCGCCACCATATAATCCCCCTTAGAATGTCATCAAAAAAGTCGATTTATTTCACTAATTCCATTCAAAAAGTGAAACTTGTATATTATATTCATTCATTACACACAGACTTGATATTTTCAAAATGTTTTTATTTCTTTTAATTTTGATGATTATAAACTGACAACTAAGGGAAAATCCCAAATTCAGCATCTCAGAAAAAATAAGAAATATAACTTAAGACCAATACAAAGAAAGGATTTTTAGAAATCTTGGCCAACTGAAAAGTCTATATAAAAAGAAAAAGTGTGAGCATGTGCAGCACTCAATACTTAGTTGGGGCTCCTTTTGCCTGAATTTACTGCAGCAATGCGGCGTGGCATGGAGTCGATCAGTCTGTGGGCACTGCTCAGGTGTTTATGAGAGCCCAGGTTGCTCTGATTAGTGGCCTCAGCTCTTCTGCCATTCTTGGGTCTGGCATATCGCATCTTCCTCTTCACAATACCCCATAGACTTCTTGTGGGGGTTAAGGTCAGGCGAGTTTGCGGCCAATGTTTAGAACAGGGATAAAAAATAACCATGGTCTAAAAATACGATGATAAACTGAGCTGGGTGGAAAACACAAGCCTTGTTATATCAAAGGCATCTAAACGGTTATATTTACTGAGGAATATTAAGTCCTTTGATGTGGATAAATCATTTTGATAATGTTTTATAGACCTTTTATTGAAACGTCTTGACTTTTTGCTATGATTTGTTGATTTTTTTGGACTACATGTTAAAAGTAGATCCCAGATGCAGAAGAATGATCTTTCTTGGGGTCAGAGATCACAGGCTCGGTTCAGGATGGGAGTATTTGCTATGTGTGAGAAACATGTCCTAAGGAAGTCTTTGACGATCTTAGATGATACATCTCACATGTTTGTACTCAGAATCTGAACTCCTTCCCCTCGGGCAGACGCGATACAGAGCGCCTAGATCGTTTTCTTTTTTGTTTCAAATGCAGTCTTGAGTGTAAAAAACAATTCTTTGAAACATAAAGATACAAGGTGTACTATGAATTTGAACATATTTTAGTAGTCATGACAACTGGTACACTGTTAATGCCTGGCCTGGTTTTAGTTTTTTGTTGTTGTGGTCGCTCTCATTGTCATTCTAGCAGTTTTGTCCCGATGTCTTATAAACTTTTGTCTGTTTGTGAGGTTGATGCTGTATAAATTGCCCTGTGAAGGGACAAATAAAGATTACTACTACTAGTAATTTTCCCGTTTAACACTGTAAAGCTGCTTTGACACAACCAGTATTGTATAAAGCGCTATACAAATAAAGGTGACTTGACTCGACTATAAGCTGGTCTTGATTGCAGTTCTGGCTGTAAAATGTAAAATCCAATGTAAAGAAGCATATTCAGGAAAACCTTCCATGAAAATGTACAAATACAGACAGATCAAATAGAGAAAGTATATTCCAGATCTAAGTACAGAAATGGCATCTCTAGTCCAGGAGTGCAAACTTCAGTTCCTGGAGGCCCACAGTCCTGCAGAGTTCAGTTCCCACTTGTTTCCAAATTATATTCTGATTTATAGCTGAGTCAGATGCGTTTTAATCAGGGTTGAAGCTAAACTCTGCAGGGTTTGTTGGCCTTCCAGGAATCTTTCAGTTGTTGAATGAAGTGCTGTGCTGTTTAAAGTAGCTGTTATTAACATGTGTAGAGGAAATCAAGCATGACAGAGTGGGGAGATGCTCTGGGTCAGCATCTTCATTAACAAACATCTACTCGGAAATCACTGATGAATGAAATATTTCTGCTCTTGAAGGACAGTGGGATTCTGCTGGTCAGGAGAGTATTGAGGTGTTTTTGTTAATCATCATCATTAAAAACAACATCTGCTGAGAAATCGCTTAGAAAAGATTTGATGAATGAAATATGTATGCTTTTGAAGGACAGTCAGATGTTGATCCAACCAGCTCAAAAAACACCAGCCTGGAAGTTAACTCCCGAAGAGCTTGATTATCTGGTTCAGCTGTGTTTAACTGGGGTTGGAGCTGAAACTGAAATCTGCAGTGGCCCACCAGGAGCAGGACTGGACACCCCTGATCTATTGGTAAGAGTGAAACCATATATATGTATAATTGCACTCATTTCTCCTCGTGTTTGTGCACTTTGTTTGTTTCAAAGCATGCACACGTGTTTTGAAGTTCTTTATAGTTTTCAGTTATATACACAGCTATGCCAAACTACTGAGAGAGAAAATATGTGCATTATTGCATTAAGCTGGTTGAATAAGTCTTGCCATCTGAATAAAAGAGCCAGTTGGCAATTGGTACAATCGTCACTGAAACGTATATTGCTAAGTTGAAACAATCTAATACTGTACAGTCAGCTCACAGAGTGCAGTCCCAATTGTACTAAATTGAGAGGCCAGTTTAGAATGTTTATGCAGTTATTTGTGTAAATAGTTTAATGCATTTGTGTGATTATTTAGTCTGGCAGTTAGTCCTCTGGTCAAAACACGCGGTTCATAGAGCTCTCAACCTAACTCCACGCTGTCAGTATGTTTGAATTGGTTTTCATCGGGACAAGACAGCAGTTTCACTATATATTTGCAAGCAAGCAATTTCTTAATTTCTAGGAATTATTACATATAATGCACATTGTTTGTGTATTGTAACCTTGTCACAGTGTCTGGTTTGTGTATCCCTGGGTTGTCCGCTAGAGGTCTCACTTTTCCCCATCGCGTATCGTCACCCCACCTTAGGAACTAACATTTCCCAACAAGCCTTGTCTGTACTCATCACTGTTCATTGTATACAGCTGTTCCCACTTTCATTGTTTGCACCCCTGTCTAGAAATACCGCCCCTGTTTGTTCTGTCATTGTTATGGAATCCTTAGTTAGTTTGCGTCTAACACTCTGTTTTTTTCGTGGTCCCTCACTGATGTTCGTGGTTCTTGTTTTGGACTGCTTACCTGGATTTTGACCTTTGCCTGGCTGGATTTATGTTTTTGGATTACCCTAATAAACACTGCTTTTGGATCTACCTGTTTGTGTGCGTGTCGTGACATAACTATGCTGACTACGCTTTACAATAACATTTTATTCTGGGCAGCGTTTAAGAGACAGCATTAATATATGTTCTCATACTCCTTGTAAGTCAGATGTGACCAAACGGTGTAACTTTTAATCAATTAAATAACTGTACTATATTTTAGTTCAGTTTCTACTTAGTTAATATTTTGAGGAGGTTTTTGGTACTAAATAATATGTGCAATAATAATGATCTATTATTGACCATTTAAAATATTATATTCTAATATGCTTAGAATTTGTATTACACTTAGTGTAGTATTTAGGGTTTAAAATACAGAAAAATACGTTTTTAAATTCAAGTGCAAGAGGTAAATTAAAGGCATTGATGGCCAGAAAAATAATAATCATATGTAATGCCATGGTTTAACCACTAAATGCCCATATACATAAAAATTAATGGAGTTTGCAAATGTGATATTGATTTTTAGTACAACAGTTCATTAAACAAGTTAATATTAAGTGTCTTACATTGTCTGATTATAGAAAAAAAACTATTGCCTGATATTGCTCTATTTCGTTGTGGAAAAAATAGTTTCAAACAGTCAACAGCTCAGAGCCACTGCGCATCTCCATTCAAAACACAGCGTGATTTGTTTATGAATGAATGTTGCGTTTTATCTGATTCAGTTACCCATCATCATAAAGACAGGCCCTGTCCCAAATGCACCAAAAAAAAACACCCTAAACCCTCACATGGTCTCTTCCTCTGAGTCTGCAGTTTGACTGTAGTGTAGAAGTCTGCTGTGGAGCTGGTCCCAGGGCAGAAGTGCGGATCGCGGGCGCTCGCAAGCACCCTTTTGAACACTAAAATGACAAATGGGACACCCTACGATCTCATGGACTTAACAGACACGTGCACGCAGCGGCCATTGTTAAGTACGTAAGAACGCAAGTGCACATGAAGTGTTCCATTTGAGACAGGGCCACAACAATCGCTTATTGCTTTATTCCTGAATGAATCAGCCAGTGTCGAACGAATCAATTTGATGAATGATTCAGTGCTAAAATCAGTGACTTGCCTCCACCTACTGGCAGCGTTAGTTTTTTCATTTTAAAGTATTTTTTCTGTTATTTAAATAATTTAATGTTTCTATATTCAAAATAGTATATTTTAAAACATTAACCTAAACATGAATTTATTAAGTTAATTGCACATCATGCCGCCTCTGAGGCTCATGTTAAACATCTGAAAATACAACCTACAGCCACTTTTGTGTTCCTTCTTCTGTGCCATCTCTGTAGTACAAATCATTATTTTAATACTGATTTAATTTGATTGGTAACTTTTTCTTATTAAACTTATTAATATACATGTTTTTGTACAAATCATTATTTTAATACTGATTTAATTTGATTGGTAACTTTTTCTTATTAAACTTATTAATATACTATATGTATGTGTACAGGGTATATTTATTTGGTATATATAAATACACACACATAATTATGTATTTAGAAAATATTTACATGTATATACATTTATATATTTATATTCGTTATATTTTATATTATATATAAATATATTTAATATATAAACATAACATATTCTTCTTAAATATATACATGCATGTGTGGTGTATTATATATACACTAATAAATATACACAGTATAACACACATATAATTTATGTAAACAAAACTTTTATTTTGGATGTGATTAATCGTGATTAATCCATTGACAGCCCTAGTTTTTTATTCTTTTTAATTAAAAATTTTAAAAAGCTTATAAATATATATATTTTTTGAATTTGACAAAAGATTACATACTTTTAATAAAAAATGCCCTTACAAGGTAAAAACAAAATTCCCTGTAAATCACTTAAGGAGGTCAATATCATATAATGGGGAAGGCTAATTTTTGATCATTGATAAGATGATGCTCCTGAAATGTTTGACTATGCTCCTAAAAAGAAGAGTAAGAGTGAAGCCCTGTTCAAGTAAGCTAGATATGTGCAGATGCTGCGCAGTTAAGCTGTATTTAATATATCCATAATAACTCATAAGTTCAGTATTTGCACTAAATCCGCACAGATTTGGTTTACATGAACTTCCAAAAGAAATTAATGAGTGAGCAATTTATTAAAAAGTAACCTGCCAAATTGGCTAGTGATTTGACAGCGTTACCCCACCACAGATGATTTTTACTTGCAGTTGGCGGTGTTAATTTTCAACCCTGATTATATCACATTGTGAGTGTATTAGCACTGTTTGTTGTTGTTTTGTTGTGGCATCTGATCGAGTTTTTGGATCACATCACAAACTATTATGTGAGTTTCACTCAGAGCATAGATGTAACGACACGACAACCGCCAGTCAAAGCATGTCGCTTTTAACCTACAGTCAGTGTTTATAAGTGCATGTTCTTGTCTTCTCATCACTGTTTAAATGAATAGCACAGTTTTGTCTACTACACAAACTCAAACACACCTGAAGCTCACAGTGATTTCAGTGTTTATGAACTTCATCTCCAGAGCTTCTCTGAGAGAGCTTTTCACTGTATCATTTGAAAAACTTAACAGCAAGTTTTTTAGGAAGTATTTTATTACTATGATATAGTGTGTTGTTCTTATTATAATAATATTTTTTGTGATGTTATTATTCCAAAATAATTTTTTTAATTGTTTTTTTGTTTTTTTGTGATGCGTTTTTTTTTTTAAAAATAAAATGCAATGTTTTTGTCGTAAATGAATTATTATAATATTATATTGTATTTGTAATGTATGGTAATTGTGTTATTACTCCTTACCTGTTGATGGTGCTCTCTGTCTAGAGATGTGTTGTGGATATAACCTGTTGGAAATGAGAATAAGAAGGTTCAAAGGTTCAGTTAACCTGATAGTCACGTTAATCTGGGGTCTCTGTGAATTATTGAAATACATGTTCAACAAAGATCACATGGTGTCAGAAGAAAAAGTCTGTGTTTCGAAGGAAATCTGGCGGAAAAATGCTGAATGTGGATTCAAAAGTTTGACCCTGTATCTCATTGCAACTGGCATTAAAGAGAAGAGTGACAAATAAGTGTGCAGCAACATTTCTTCACATGGCTGGAGATGATGCAATAAAGGTATTTAATACCATGGACTTTGGATGATGATGTGGATGATTTTGAAGTGCTCAAAGAAAGCTTTAGAGTAGTACTGCGAGCCAAGAAAGAATATTACATATCTGAGGCATATGTACAGGGACTGAACGAAACCACTGATGCATATACGACCCCCCCCGTGACTGACTTGAAAAATAAGGTGACAAAGACTGTTGAATTTGCATTAAAACTGATGGACTTGAGTAAAGATTGCATTGTTTGTGGTGTTAACAGTGACACCGTGAAAGCTAGGCTTTCTTAGGGGAAAACAGATTTTGAACCTAGCAAAGGGCTGTGGATATCTGTCATGTCCAATGAAGTAACAGAAAGCCATATGAAAGTGCTGCATGAAGAAGCAGAGAAAGTGGCGCGTGAACAAAATCATGAAAACCAAGTCAACTGACATACAGGCGAATTTCAAGCACACAGGGAAAGAGAAGGAAGAATGCACAAGATGTGTTTACGTACATGAGCCAAGGACGTGTCAGGCATACTTTGTAATGTGTGCTCGCGAAAGAACCATTTTAGCCATATGTGCAAAACACCAAAACAAAAAGGCAAACTGAGAAAAGTGGAGAAAAAAGTCCATGAGATAGAACAAGAAACTGCTGAATTGTTTGTTCCAAAAATAAGTCCATGAGATAGAACAAGAAACTGCATCTCAGACATCAATGCTCCACTGAGGAAACTTCTAGAGGGTGATGTGGTGTTTGATTGGATGTAGTAACTACAGAAGAGCTTTGAAAGGCTGAAAGTACTTTGATTGCAACAAAGAGATAATGCTGTCAGTGGATGCAAGCACTGAAGGTCTGGGAGCAGTGTTGCTGCAAGATGGACATCCGGTGGCATTTGGCTCAAGGTCTCTTACTGAGTGTCAGAAAAGATATGCTGATATAGAAAAAGAGCTCTTGGCGATTGTCTATGGCTGCGAGAAGTTCCATCAGTATGTCTATGGTAAGACGGTACAAGTGGAGACAGATCATAAGCCCCTGGAGACAGTGTTCAGCTGCAAGTCTGGCAAAGAGTTGTACATAGCAGACACGCTGAATCGAGCATACCTGAAAGAACAATCCAAGCCACTCCTGGAAGATGAGTTACAAGTTCTGTGTCAGTTTGTTTGCCAATTTCAAAAGAGAAGCTGAATACATTCAGAACTGCAGCAGCAGAAGATGAAGAGTTGCAAATGGTCATGGAAGTAGTTCAGTCAGGATAGCTTGCAAATATAAGCAAGTTCCAGCAGACATAAGAAAGTACTGGACTTTCACAGAGAAGAACTTGCCTATTCCGACAGGTTACTCTTCAAGAACTGGCGAATTGTTGTACCACAAAGCTTGAGATCAGACATGCTAGCAAGTAGGGGTGGGCGATTTGACCAAAATCATGTATCACGATATTTAAAAAAAAGATTATATCACGATAATGATATATATCTTGATATAATTATTTTTTCAGGGTTGGGGTGTTTTGTTTTGTGATATTAAGATCGTTTGATACCAATTTTCATAATCCGTGTCAACAGTGTCCGATATCAAACTAATACCAGAAACATGAATACAACCCCCATCCCCCAAAAAAACTCAAGCTCACTGGGGGGAGATAAATAACAGTCAGTGATAAACATAAGAAACAAGAAACTAATTACAAGCAAAAATAGGAAAAAAATACAATAAATAAGAAAAACATTGTGTAAAAGAGTTTAGTCCGTCACTGTGTAAGTTATATTAAATTACGATGTGTAGTTACAGTGGGTACTGGGAAGTACATTCAGACCCCCTTAAATTTTTCACTCTTTGGTTATCGTTGACAGCCATTTGCTTAAAATCATTTAAGTTCATTTTTTTCCCTCATTAATGTCACGCCACAGCCCCCATATTGACAGAAAAAACACAGACTTGTATGGACATGTTTTTGCACATTTATAAAAAGAAAAACGGAAATATCACCAAAAAAAACATTGGGGGGGGGGGGTCCTAAGTATTCAGACCCTTTGCTCAGTATTTAGTAGTCAAGCACCCTTTTGAATCTAATACAGCCATGAGTCTTGTTTTGGGAAAGGATGCAACCAAGTTTTTTCACACACCTGGATTTGGGGATCCTCTGGCCTTCCTCCTTCAGATCCTCTCCAGTTCTGTCAGGTGGGATGCTAAACGTTGGGGGTGGACAGCCATTTTCAGGTCTCCCTCCAGAGATGGCTCAAATTGGGTTTAAGTCGGGCTCTGGCTGGGCCATTCAAGAAAACAGTCACGGAGTTGTTGTGAAGCCACTCCTTCGTTATTTTAGCTGTGTTCTTAGGGGTCATTGTCTGTTGGACAGTGAACCTTCGGCACAGCTCTGAGGTCCTGAGTCCTCTGGAGAAGATGAAGTCCAGGCTCGCAGAAACAAATCCCTGTACTTGGCCGCATTCATCTTTCCCTTGATTGCAAACCAGTCGGCCTGTGCCCTGCAGCTGAAGAACACCCCCACAGCATGATGCTGCCACCACCGTGCTTCACTGTTGGGCACTGTATTGGACAGGTGATGAGCAGGTGCCTGGTTTTTCCTCCACCGCATACCGCTTAGAATTAAGGCCTATAAAAAGTTCTATCTTGGGTCTCATCAGACCAGAAAGTCTTATTTCTCACCATCTTGATGTCCTTCAGGTGTTTTTTCATGTGTTTCTTGCCCTGAGGAAAGGCTTCCGTCGGGCCACTCTGCCATAAAGCCCCGGACTGGTGGATGGCTGCAGTGATGGTCTGACTTTCTACATACTTTCTCCCTCTCCCGACATGCATCTCTGACTCAGCCACAGTGATCTTTGGGCTCTTCTTTACCTCTCTCACCAAGGCTCTTCTCCCTGATAGCTCAGTTTGGACGCGACGGCCAGCCTCTAGGAAGGTTCGTGCGGGTCGTCCCAAACGTCTTCCATTTAAGGATTTTGAGGCCATGTGGCCTTAGGAACCGCTTAAGTGCAGCAGAAGTTTTTTTGTAATCCCTTGGCCAGATCTGTGCCTTGCCACAATTCTGTCTCTGACTCTTCAGGCAGAAGTTCCCTTGACCTCATGATTCCTCATTTGCTCTGAGATCGCACTGTGAGCTGTAAGGTCTTAATATATGACAGGTGTGGGCTTTTCCTAATCAAGTCCAATCAGTATATAATCAACACAGCTGGACTCATAAGGTGAAGGTGTAAAAAACATCTCAACCTGATGATCAGAAGAAATGGACAGCACCTGAGTATAAATATAATGAGTGTCACAGCAAAGGGTCTGAATACTTAGGACCATGTGATATTTAATTTTTTTCGTTTTTTATAATCTGCAAAAATGTCAACAATTCTGTGGTGTTTTCTGTTCAAATATGGGGTGCTGGGTGTACATTGTTTTTATGAGGAAAAAATAACTTGAATGATTTTAGCAAATGGCTTGCAATATAAACAAGAGTGGAAAAATTAAGGGGGGTCTGAATACTTTCCGTACCCACTGTGTATCATATAATATATATATAGATTATACGCATAATTATTACTTACCATTAGTTAATTTATTTATTTTCTTCTTATTCTAGTTACTAAAAGTTGATTTAGGCACAAAGCATAATTCAAGATCAAGAATCAGAATCAAGATGGCGGCGCCGAGTTGCGGGACCCGTACAGGTCGCTCCGCTTAGATTGTGTTTTTTATTTACTTTTTTACTTACTTTTGCTTAGCCCTCTTTTAACACACTAACGTCTGCCACTGATCATTTACGACAAAGAAACACTTTTGGAATTGGACAACCGCTTCACTAACCTGTTTTCAGGACACTTTATCCTCCCAACCCATCGTGGCCATCTGAGATTCTCCGGAACGCCGAGATGAAACAATGGCCACCTGAATAACCACCCAGGGCGATGGATCAAGAACAACCGCGGGGGAAACGCGCTGGGATTCGCGCACAGACTGAGAAAAAGAGCTCACAGTCCTCTCCTCTACGCGAGCATTCTGCTCGCCACCGTGTCCAGTCTCTGGAGAATAAGATGGACGATCTTAGCTAGCACAGGACAATTTTCCATGGGACATTAGGGACCGTAACATCCTTTGTTATTGTCTGAAACATGGCCTCACGGCGACCTCGGTCCCCGACGCTGCTGTAACGCCGTCTGGCATAACTTCTCTGTTTTACGGATGGACAGGACAGCTTGAGGCCAGTAAATCCAAAGGTGGAGGAGTGTTGTTTCTGATCAAGAAATGGTGTGACCCCAGGATTATCTCCACTCTGTCGCGCTCCTGCTCGCCTCATCTGGAACATTATCCATTATTTACCAGCCCAAAATTCTATCTACCCCGGGAGGTTTTTCATTGATAATCGTTACTGCTGTCTACATCCCACCACAAGCTGACACCGGCTTGGCTTTGTCTAAGCTTCACGATGTGTTCTCAGAGGTTACATTAAACAAACATCCTGATGCTGCTTCTAATCATCGCTGGGGACTTTAACAAAGCCAACCTCGGGCAGGTTATGCCTAATTTTTTATCAAACATGTGTTCCTGTCCGACCAGAGGACCGAATACACTGGGAACAATTGCTACTCTCAGTTTAACGAATGCCTACAAAAGGCTCGCTCACATACGGCTTTTGGCAAATCAGACCATGCTGCCATTTTCCTCACACCGGAATATAAACAAAGGCTCATTCAAGAACCCCCAGTGCAGAGGGTGGTGACGCGCTGGTCCGCCCACTCAGAAGCCATGCTACAGGCGGCTCTTGATGACATAGACTGGGACATGTTTCGGGATTATATTATAATGGTTGTTGACTTTAACAAAGCAGCATTAAGCTTTGTAAACACGCTAGCCGAAACAAGCAACTGAAACAATAACTATAAGGACCTTCTCTAATCAGAAACCGTGGTGTGGACAGAACAATCCGTGCAGCAGTAAACAAACGCACTGCTGCTTACAACGCTGGTCTTTTGTCCGGAAACATGACCGCGTACAAGCATCGTGCTATGCTCAGCAGTAAGAGCTGCCAAACACCGATACAGGGAACGAATAGAGTCTAATTTTCAGCTCAATGACTCCCGATGCATGTGGCAAGGACTAAGAACCATCTGTGTCTTTGGAAATAAATCCTCTGCAGAGGTGAGAGCAGATCCCTTGCTGGCTGACGAGCTAAACTATTTCATAATACGGACCGCTTTGACAAAACAATCTTAAGCAGTGCGAGTCTGCCAATCAAGTGCATCAGGAAGCCAGTCATCAGAGCAGCAATAATCATGTAATCACCGTGTCAGAGGACGAGGTTCGGAGGCTCTAAAGCGAGTGAACATCAGGAAATCAGCCGGACATGATTGGATTTTCTGGCCGTGTTCTGAGGTCCTGCGCTGATCAACTCGTATGCATTGTTTGTTTACATCCATCTCTTAATGAGTATCTTGCTTACCATCGCGTGGTTTCCACCTCCTTCAAAAAATCTGTCATCATCCCTGTGCCTAAGAACAATAAACCCTCTTGGTCTGAATGACTATCAGCCAGTTGTCCTCACATCAATAGTCATGAAGGTCTTTGAGGGACTGGTTAAAAACTTCATCTGCTCCTCCATCCCGGATACTTTTAGTAGACCCTCTTCAGTTTGCTTATCGCCCCAAACAGATCCACTGATGATGCCATCTCTCACATCCTGCACTCCCTCTCTCACACACATTGACAGCATAACAGGAACTATGTAAGGCTGCTATTTATCGACTATAGCCTCAGCTTTCAATCTATAGTCCCCATCACGCTAGGCTTCTAAACTCATAGACTTTTCGGCCTGAATTCTTCACTCTGCGACTGGATTCTGATTTCCTCACCGGCATGACCTCAAGGTGTTGAAAGTAGGCCAGTTCACCTCTAACTCCATCACCCTGAACGTGGGAGAGCTCCACAGGGCTGTGTCCTGAGTCCCTGCTCTACTCTCTCTACACACATGACTGCGTGTCTTCCCACAGCTCCACATCTATTATCAGATTTGCTGATGGATACTGTGGTTCTGGGCCTCATTTCCAACAATAATGAGACCGCATACTGGGATGAGGTAGAGAAAATTAACATCATGGTGCCAGGACAACTGTCTCTCTCTGAATGTGAGCAAAACTGAAGAGCTGATTGTTGACTCAGGAAGAGACAGCAGCAGCCCTATACTCCTCTTATGATCAATGAGGACCCCTGTGGAGAGGGTGAGCAGCTTCAAGGTTACCTGCGGTGTAAACATCTCCGAGGACCTGACTTGGACTTCACACATTCAAACTCAGGTTAATAAAGCCAGGCAAAGACTGTACCATCTGCGCGACAGCTGAGGAAATTCAGGGTCTCACAAGCAATCCTGAAAAACTTTTCTATTTCAGGGGCCATAGAAAGTGTATTGACTCAGTGTATCTCAGTGTGGTATGGGTACAGCTCCACAGCAGAGAGTTGTGCGCTTAGCTGAGCGCATCGCAGGGTCTGCTCTCCCCTCTCTGCAGGACATCTACCTCAAACGCGGCAAAAGCAGAGCTGTTAAAATCCTCAAGGACTCCCATCCACCCCAGTAATCATCTTTTCACTTTGCTGCCATCTGGTAAGCACTTCCGCAGCCTGATGGCTAAAACTGAGAGACTTAGGAGGAGTTTCCTTCTTCCCCCATTCCCCCCATCAGGCTCCTAAACTCAAAAACCACCTCTTTAACAGAAAAAACTTCATGAGAGACAAATATAGGGGTGGCTTATGGTCAAAAGGTTTGATTGATGAGGGGTCATAAAAAGCCATCTGTTTTGCGTACACCTGTTTGGACCCCCCCCCCCTCCCAGTACAGTCCCCCCTTCCTGCCCGAGCCCATCTTTTTATGGACCTAAAAGGAATTTATGATCGCCGGGGACAAGTGTTTTTTGTGTGTGTTGTGGGGGCATTGAAAACTGTTCAAAACTATGTGCTGTTTAAACTTTAAAAATGTTAAAACGTTGGTATGATTATTATTAAACGGGATAAGGGAAAATTTTTTTTTTTAAGGTTTTTACATACACAATACAATTCAAGAAAAGGTTCAAAACATAGAGGAAATAGAAACAGTGTAATGACTTTTTCCCAGGAAAAAGATTAAAAACGGTGCTTGTTTGTTGGTTGCAAGGTATGCTATTTAAAGAATGTTTAAAACAATTTAAAAAGTGTTAGAGATTGTTACCAGTTAGAAAAGAAAACTAGGTTACTGTTTATCTCTATTCTATCTAAATAAACAACACGTAAGAGTCAAAGCTTGTAACATTACAAATTTAAAAAGGTGTTAGAGTTTTGTTAGCAGTTAGAAAAGAAAAGAAAACTAGGTTACAGAGTTTTATAGAATTTGTATCTTACCCAAAAACTACAAAAAAGAAGCAAACCTAAAGCACACGGCAGTTTTTCAATGTTACAAATCAGGAAAAATGAGCGTTTTTGTCACGATGCGTAGTAAAAAGAAAAAGAGGCATGTATTTTATGCTAATCTGAAAGAAAATGCATCAGACGCAGTCGTTAAAACACCAGCACAAGATACTGTGCAAGATGTTGTACTCTACCATTAACTACAATTTTTTAAAAATCTAGACTTTGTTACTGATCCAGTTTAAAGTTAGAACAAAAGAAAAAAAAGATGCCCAACAAAGCAAGCTTACAGTGTCTCCGTCTGATCCAACCTCACGCGCAGCTGACACGCTCAGAATGCGCTCTGGTCTGGTCCCACTCAAACCATTCGTCTTTCTTTGACGCAAACCAGCTTTAGGTGCATTTACCGCCACCTACTGGGATGGAGTGTGGAGCAACTGACGTTAATGAAAACTAACTCAAAAATAAAATAACTAAAAATAAAAACATAAAAATAATAATAATAGGTAATAATAATAAAAAACTTAGTAGTAATTCTTTAAATGCACTGTTTATTAACTCTGTATCTTTGAGAAAATTAATACCGTGAAACATTTCTATAGTCACATCATTTATTTTAACAATTTCTGACGACGTGAGGATCTGATTTATTTCTATAATAAGTGGTTCTTTAAGGTGTAATCGTTCGTTGTCAATATCCTTTACATTTTATTAAAATATGTTCAACTTGTTTCAGGAAGATCACATTTAACACAAAGGTCCAGACTCATATTTCCTTATTATAAATAATGATTGATAGTGGCAGTGTGTCCGATTCTATGGCGAGATATTATGCTTCTTCCTTTCTATCGCCCAAAAATCCTCCTCTCAGTTCCAACTGTTCTTTGAAGAATTATATAAATTGCCGTCCTTATTCTTCACCATCCCATTTAATTGGCACATATCTTTTAAGGCTTTTTAATTATCCCTTTATTTCTAATTTACTCATTGGAGTATTAAATTCTATGTCGGGGCGTTTTAATGTTTTTAATCTGATCCACCACTTCATTACCTTCTATTCCTATATGTGCAAGCTACTAATACAAAATAAATATGTGTTTGTTTGTATTCTGGACAAACTCTGTAAAATGACTGACAAAAATGTCTTGTCTAGCTGAAGATTTTGGCCACTCTTTAAACTTGATTAGTGCTGAAAAATGAGTCTGAACATATGGACTACTTCAGGTATATTAATGTCTTCAACCCAATGAAGAGCCAAAAATATGGCATTTCTGTAGTATAGTATGTTTTTTGTTTTGCTATTCTATAACTGAACCAATTGGAATATATATTGCTGATGCTGTGTGCCTGTTTCAGGATATTTCGATCCATCTGTAATATGTGAGTTACTTTTAAAACTAGGTTAGCCTATACGATTTTATTTTTTTTGTCTCAACAAAAGGCCGTGTTGGAAAAAAGTGTTGTTTTATTTTATTTAACAAGCCACTCACACTTACTTTAGTAGCCTAAATCCGTTAATATGTCTTTCTATTTTGTCTAATAGTAACTTATGGAATGAAATTTCACATTCATAAATGTAAGTTTTTCAAAATCCCCCCCGTTTAGTGTTGTGTTCACAAGAGGAATTTGTAATGTATTTGGGAGATGTTAAAAGGACTGTGAAAAGTCCCAAAGCCAGATTTTTGTATACGTCATTAGAAGGACTTTGGTTTCTTAATGTGAAAAATCTGTTACTCCATACTTTTTTTAACTTTTTTCGTTATCTTTATATTTAATTTTTTCTTGCGGTTTTGTTATTTATTTGTATTTTAAATTTATGTTTGGGTTTTTATGATGGTACAGAGTGGTGAACCGAAAGTTGAGTGAATCTCAGTCAGTATTTTGTAAAAATCTCCCAGTAAAGTGTATTTCCTTCTGTGTAATGTTAACAATCATAGAATAAAAAAACAAAAAAACAAACCCACTAAGCCCTTTCCCCCCCCAACACATCCCCTAATACCAGAGCCGAAAAGATAGATTTAAATGTATGTTCAAAGAATTAAAACAAGCTAACATTTGTTAATACAAGAGCATCAGTTTCGTAATTGGTGGAAAAAATTACCTATTTTAGTGGGTTTTTGGTAGACTGATTTTTTTAATTTTAAAATCTAGGTTAGCCGAGACATGTTTTATTTTTTTCAGTCTACTGAACAAAAGTTGTTTGGAAAAAAAGTGGTTGTTTAAAATTCCATTCATTTTAATAAGCCACTCACACCTACTTTTATTAGCCTAAAATCCTTTAATATGTCTTTTATTTTGTCAATATGAACTTCTGGCATTGCTATATCAGTTTTTAAAAACAGGCCGTTTAGGCCTACAAAAAGCTAACTAGAATGAAATGGTTTGGAAAGTCTTTGATTTTCTTGCCATAAGACTTGTTATCAGTTGAAATAGATGTAGAAATGTCTAAACCCTTTACAAACATTACACGAAAGGCTAAATATTTCTGGGGGGGACCTGTGTGATTACTGGCGCGGCCAGATCAGCGAAAGGTATTTTGAAGATGTAAAGACATCTACCAGGTTTGTCGGGGTTTTGCAATCAATTGTAAACTAATTAGTTTTGAGGGGGTCATGGCACTGTAAATGGTGTGTGTGCCTGAGGGTCAGCTAAAGCGTCAAACATATTTTGTTGCTCGTGATCAAAGGGGGTGACAATTTAGAACTTTTATGAGGTAGACTTGTGCAGCAGTGAGGTTAGCATGTAAAGTTCATTTTACTGGTCATTAGGGATTTGCTTGGTTTTAACACAGTCAGACTATTGTATATAGGAAAATGTTGGTTTAGATTTGTAGTTAATTTAGTTTATTTTAGTTAAATTTTATAGGTTACATTTATAAATTTTTATTAACCCCCTATAATCTTTCAACCTTGACATAAAACGACTGGAGTAATGCAAACAAGTCAACAACACAGCATACAATCACATCACACACACACACACACACACAACGTAAACATACAGAAAACCTGACATGCAAGCAAACAAACACAAATATCCACCCAACAAAGCAAACCAAGTACATAACTATAACAAACAAAATCAACTAGGTCACAAAACACAAAAAAGACCCTATATGAGATTGAAAAATGCAGTTGTCATAAGGTTTCTTGAAAAACCCAAAGTTGTTCTTACATCAGCACGTTGCTACAACTGTTCTCACAGAACTTTGTACAATAGATTTAGTCAACTTACTTTCTCACTTTACAAATGGTTGTACTTAAACATGCTGTTAAAAAAGTTTACAAAAAGCATTCATTTTTAGCTTTCATGTAGATTCATGTCAGCACTCAAGGTTTTTAGTAAGAGTCCTGAGACAAATGAAAAATAGATGCTGTGAAAAACTTTTTCTCTTAAAATGTTTGTGGCCTAATGGGTAGAGATTTTGGCACATGGTAACCAGAAGGTCACAAGGTGTTGAGTCTCCGGTGCTGGCAGGAGTTGTAGGTTGGAGGAGTGAATGAACAGCGCTCTCTTCTCCACCTCAATCCTTCAGACTGAAGTGCCCTTGAGCAAGGCAATGAAACCCCCAGGTTGCCTCCTGCCGGGCGCTTGGCTCAATAGATGCGCCACTGCGCCGGGTGTGTGTTCACATGTGTGTCACTTCTCACGATGTGTGTGTGTTTGCACTGGAGGGGTTAAATGCAGTAGCACCAATTTAGAGAGTATGGGTTTACGATGACTTGATCAAATGTCACTTTCACCTTCACTTCATGGTTTTGTAATGACAGCTACCTGCTTTAGGATTGTTTTAACCCAATTGCGTTTTATGCATTTCTCTTGAAATATAGACAGTCACGCGGAAGCCGTTAAAAAAAAAAATGCGTACCACTCCTTTTGTTGTTGTTGTTAGCTTAAATTATTAGTTTTTTAGTCAGTTCCAAACGTGACAAGTATTAAGGGATTTGTGATTTTTAATAGACTAATTACGCTAGGTGTTACAGGTTTGGGTATTTGGGTGCGTGTAAGTGGTGTGTGTGAAAACTCTAAATGTGACGGTAAATGTGACAGACGAGTGTGCGTTAGCTACTCAACAAACCACCGCGTCATCTTGTAAAGAGAAAAATCCATCGAAAAACACTAGGACAAAAATTATGTTAGACTAAGTGTTCATTAAGATGCTGAAATGAAAATAAGGTTACAATATTCATAATTACAATAAGTACAATATCTACCCTACCGCCACAATAGACGCTGGCTAAGTACAAACACTAAATTGCTAGAGTTGTGAGATATAAAACCACATGGTTTTTCATCGGCGTTCACTTTGAAACCAGAACCGGTATGTTCCATGATATGTTAGCTCTTTCTGTTTGAATTTGTTTACCGCAGTTGCACCATTCTTATCATTTATTTGCCCAACCTAAAATTGTAATGTTTGGTCTTAAGGCTTGGGCCTTAGACGTTTTGTTTCCTAGTTGTTGCTGTCACGTCAGCGGGGCCTCTTATGTTGCATACTCGATAGGTTCTTTCTGTGATTTGGTTATGAGAAATATTGCCTTTAACCAACCTCGATCTTCAATTAAGACGTTTCCTTAACCTCTTTATATGATTCCTAGTTGTTAATCAGATATAAGATACAAAGCTCGTTTCTTACCATTAGTCATATAAAGTGTGACAAAACCAAATAAAACGTTTCTGAAATCAGAGAACAGACTAATGAGTGAAGTGGGATCAGTCTTTTATTCAACACTATAGTTTGTTGCATATCCAGGGCATAATCGCAGTTGCGAACAAAATGATAAAATTGCCGTTAAACAACAAACAGACATTATGACCTATTTAAAGACAATCTAGCCAGAATAGAAAATCTCTGCAGATTAACATGTTTTGGCTCCAATATAAAATCAATCAACGATGCAACAATTCACAGGTGTCATAGAATCATTAATTTTTGGAAGCCAGGTGTTGTGTTTTGTTTTTAGATAACCAGGTAACCTAGTGTTCTTTTCTGAACTGTTACAATCGCCGAACACCTTTTAAATTGTTTTACACATTTCTTAATAATTACCTTCGCCCCGTTTTTCCTCTTATTACTGGGAACCAGTCATTAAACTGTTGCTATTTCGCTTCTATGTTTGAACCTTTTCTGAATTGTAGTGGATGCTACTGTTAAAAACCTTAATAAAAACTTCCTTATCCGCGTTAATAATAAGCCTACCAAGTTTAAACATTTTAACGTTTAAGCACATAGTTTTCAAGCCCCCACACACACCCAAAAAAACACTTGTCCCGGCGATCATAAATTCTTTTACGGTCCAGTAAAAAGATGGGCTACGGGCAGGAACGGGGGGACTGTTACTGGGAGGGGTGGGGGGGGGGCTCCAAACAGGTGTACAAAAACAGATGGTCTTTTTTATGAACATCATCAATCAAACCTTTTGACCATAAGCCACGTCCTATATTCTCTCCTTTCATTGTCGCCCACGTAAAATTTATTTTATCAGTAAGAGATATCATCATCTCGTACCTCACAAGTGACAGGGACATACTGAAAGTGTCAAGAACCTGTTTGCCAAAATTCGCCCTCTGTACATTCCCTGGGATATCTTAATATTTAATGATTTTACAGTCATAAATAAAACAAGTACACAATGCACATTGCCTCTCTGTACATCGCCTGGCTATGCTTAATATTTAAGGACTCACAGTGGTACTTTCCATGCCACATTATTGCTCTATTCTATGTTTAATTCTTCAGTATGCATCTTTTTTATGTTTTATTCTTATATTTTCATCTTTTTACTTGTATATCATTTATTTCCTAGCTATATTTATGTATATTTTCCTCATGTGTTGTATTCCTTTAATAATTGCACTGTCCATGGAGCGGACCTGACTACAGTTCATGCTGCCTGTTTATATTTGTCTATATAAGTGTGTATGTGCCGAATAAAATTCTTTAATTCTTGAAATCTTGAGAGATTTTTCTCTCACTGTTGTTTTGATGATCAGGAACAGGAGACGTATGATATATGGACAGCATTAACCTTTAAAACCGAAGTCCGGATCCAATAAACCCTGTTAAATATTGCCCGTTCTCTCTCTTACTGTTTCAGTTCCCTTAAGACCTAAATGACTGTGTTTATGATGGATACTTGCAAAAGCCGGTCATTTTGGATGCATATAAAATGTTATGCAATCATTCAAAGCCAAGCAAGAGCTGGCAAAAATGCTCACGAGCTCTATTAGCAGCTTGATATGCGAAGCTCTTACACCACTCTCTCACACACGAAAACCGAGACAGCGGCACATATAGCCTGTTGTTTGTGTTTCAAGCCCTTAAAATCAGTTTGTTTTAAACTGCAGTGCTTAAAAAAAAAAATGCATACGTTTGTCGTGCCCCCGTCGCACAGACAACGTGGACAGTGACGCGCGCGCGATAGGCTGTTATTTAACGTGTCTGCCTGCATTCCTGTGAATGCATGTAAGACTGCCGTTATTCAATTTGAAAAAAAGTGGTAACACTTTATACGGTAAGGGTACACAAATTACATGAATTGAATGAATAAGTAATGTGGGAATTATATAATTACTTCATGACTTATCAGGAAACTAAAACATGAGCTCATAGTCTTTTTTCATTCATGACTTCATGGATGAACAACAGCCTTAATTAAGACATTAAGGTGAGTACATCATCTCATGATTTATGAATTATTACACATGATCATGATGTTTTTCTTTGTTCACCAAAACAAGGTCTTTGTGGATAAAGCTATGCTTATGGTACATGATCAAAAAAAAGCATTATTTTGTGCATGTAAGACTACTTGAATTATTAAAATAATATACAAGAACCACTGGGAATTGTTGAATTTGTTGGTAACAGTTGGAACTTGCGACTACAGCTAGCTAACAATGCTTTTGGGAAATGCATGTAACTCCATAGCAACACACTAACAACCACTCAGCACAACCTTAGCAATGCCTTGACAGCCATCCATAAACACCCTGACATCATGGCTGGAAATTTTGTATAGACCACTCACATTGTGTGTCAGAAAATGTAAAAATCATACTTCTCTTGAGCATTTATTTAATTGGGGGAAACCAAACCGCCTTTAATGTAAACCAGCTGACTGTCATTATGCCAAAATTGAAGAGAAGCTACAATAAATGAGCAGACATCCATCTACAACATCACCATTTCAATGCATGTGTTGATTGTGGAGATGATGTAAGTGTTTAAGCAAGAAATACACATACTAGTGTGTACATGCTATAAAGGTGTAAAAATACACCAAACTTGATATTAATAAAAAAAAAATCGCAAAATTTTAGAAAGATTAAAAAATTAACATTTTTTGAGTGATATTCATTAAGATTTGTTAATACAGATATTTGATAGAACATTGATTTAAATAAATACTGCATAGATGTTGGATGGTAAAACTGTTTTAGAAAGTATGAGAAACATTAGGAAACTGGTTTCTAGCGGAATCAGCTGTTTCGTCTCCTCTAGGGCTCTGACCATGAATTTGTGTATTCAGACGTTGAGGAGGCGCTGGCATTGATCCAGACGTGGATTGGTAAGTGAAGCGTATGTTCTTTCTGATGAATCAATGAGAAATGTGAGTAAAATATGGCTGTTTTTCGAACTGAAACACGCAGTCTGTTTCACACACGTATGTGGTATATGTGCGTTGCACACGCGTGTTAGTGCGTATGTGCATGCATGCGTTCATGTTTGCTCGTGTAACGTTATGTGTGTGCATTTGTGTGCATGCATGTTTGTGCGTATTGTATGTACTGCATGCACATATCTCTGTGTGAATAGGTGCGTGCGCGCATGTGTGTGTGTGTGTGTGTGTGTGCGTACGTGCATGCGTATGTGCATATGTTTATCTGTATATATGTGTGGTGTATGTGTATATCTGTATGTGTGTAAAGGTGAGTGTGCATGTGTATGTGTGCATCTTATACAGTATATGGTGTGTATGCGAATGTGTGTGTTGTCACGGTACCAAAAATTTTAGTATTCGGTACCGATACCAGTGCAATGAATGGTTTTCGGTACCAAAGCAAAACACAAAAATATGCTAATTAAAAAAAAAACTTTTTATCACTAAAAATAATAAAAATAATTGCCATTCTTTATACTATTTACAATTGTGTTTAAAGTTTTTTTCCACAAGTAATATAATTATGAAAAACAGTAAACAAGTTTCACCCAAATTTAATTTGTCTTTTTAATTAATGAAAATTTAAACACATTGTATTTTTTGTTAAATGAGGATTTGCTATTAAAATTAAAACATGGAAGAAATATTGTGATTTATTTCTTTAAAAAATAGTTTTATTAATTTTTTCAACAGTAGTTGCAGTATCGCATACATTCTACTAAATAGTAATATTTCTAGCACAATGCCTTTATGTAAAAATTAACTTTTATTTTGACGGGTTGCAGTGTTTCCCACACTATTCCTTACACTATACATGTATATGCAAATTCATTTTCTGCCAGCAGGAGGCGCTTTAAGAGCGGGAGAGATACAGGATTCTCCGGTAACGCTGAGCTCACAAACGCTGCCTTATCAAGCATTACATGCAAAATGAAATGAAAATGAAATCGAAAATTTCTAAATATAGTCGGTTTCCTTCTGAAATACAGTGATATAAAAACACACGCAACGGTTTTTGATTGGAAACGTGCAGTGCTCATTGTTTATTCAATGAAGACAAAGCCTTTTGGAAAATCTATTTGTGGCGGTCAGTTTTGATATTGTAATAAATCAATGTGTGGAAACCCTGGGTTCTGTGAATAGCTGTAAATTGACACTGGTTTTACTCAAATGAGACGGTAACATGCTTGTGAAGTGACTCAGAACAGTTCTGGTGATGTTGTTTATGTATTTATGTCCTCACTGAGACGCAGATGCTGAAATTACTGCAAGCATCACGCACTTCAGTCTGTGTAGTAAACAAACCAAACACCTCTCTGACATTCATTCATTCACACAGAGACGCGCAGAACACGCAGGATTCATATTTCAACCAACTTTTGCAGATTTAACATTTACAGATACTGGTCCATATGGAGATTTGATTTGATTAATTTATGCTAACTTTGACAAATTCCGTGACTGTCCATATTAAATGTAAGTTTCATTTTCATGACTGGATTTTGAGATTCCATCTGCGTTTTCTGCTTCACGGAAATCATAGCGCTGTATGCGTCAAGAACTGGGTTGATACTGAATTAATTCTCAGCTCTTCCCAGACCTTGCTGTTGGTTTTAACTGGGTTATACTGTTTAAGAATAAAGCAGAACGTTTTAGTCAAAGTCCCTTTGTGTCCACAGTACATTGTGTGCAAAGCTTGAACGTTCATGTTCATATTCATGTCATTTCACAATTATGCCATCATTAATAACCGACTGTTTATCAGTATTCCAAAGGACCAAGTCACTACTTTAGTTGAGGGGCCACACACGATGAAGTCATGAGAAACTAATGCTTAGTTAATGATGACTACTGTGATTGGATGTGAACAGAATTCACATGATATGTGCTGTGATTGGCCAATGTTAAGATCTGTCTATTTAGCTACTATGAAGAAGAAATGAACATGCTTGATAACTCATATCATTATTTAATGAAAAAACATTAGTTCTCACATTAAACTGATATACTGCTCTAGCCTGTATGCATGCATGAGGTAATGTGGATTTTTTAAATATTCCTTTAATAATTAAAAATTAAAAAAGTCCTACATGTACGAAATTATGCTTTTTGAATCATGTACCATAAGCATAGCTTTATCCACAATGTATAGTGAAGACCTTGTTTTTGTGAACAAAGAAAACATCATGATCATGTGTAATAATTCATAAATCATGATGATGTACTCAGCTTACTTAATGTCTTAATTAAAGTGTTGTTCATCCATGAAGTCATTAATGAAAGATTATGAGCTCATGTTAGTTCTGATAATTCATGAAGTAATGTATAATTCACACATTAATTTATGCATTAATTCATGGTAATTGTGTACCCTTACCGTAAAGTGTTACCCTTTATTTTTACTCGTTCATTAGGAATCTATGTCGCTCAGGGTGCCCTGAGACGACTGTTCTACATGTGCCCCAAGATCACAAACTTGCCAGTCTAAACATTAGCCAGAGGTTATGACTAATACTATTTAATAGGTCACCCATGCTTTCCATTCTTTAAATAGTGTTTCTGTTTAGTCCCCCACAGTTACACATGTACAACTTAGTTAAAGCTCAAAACAATAATCAGCGGTTATGCTAGCACTCTGTCTAGCCCCCGACAGTCATATAACTACGTACAACTTAATTAAAGCTGAGACAATATAATCAGCAGTTATGCTAGTACTATTTGCCTAGCCCCAATAGTTAAAAATAACTACTTACAACTTATTTAAAGCTGAGACAATAACCAGCGGTTATGACCAGTGCTCTGACTAGCCCCCCATAATTAACTGCAACTGAGTACAACTTAACTAAAGTCAAGCGGTAAGTCAGAAATCTAAATCTCACCTGATGTGCCCTATGCTTCTAGTCTGAGATTTAGTATGCACTTAACCACCTGAGATCTAGCATACACTCACCCTGGACCCAGATTTGCAGAAACATACGCCTTCACTTACAGAGTAAGTCAGAATAAAATCAAATGTAAGAATTTATTTTGTGTCAGGTAAATATGTATTATGCCAATGACATATTAATTTGCCAATTCAAAGATATCAAATCAATACAAGACATCAAAATTCTCAAAGATGAATCTAAGAGTAAAATATGCATACCTGACTTTTAGTGAAACTTTTTAGTGGGCTCATTCTGGCTACAGAAGGCCCTGATCCTCTTGCAACATTTCTTTAAGTTCCTCAGACCAAGACAAACATCCCCCGAGATGGAGACAGAAACTTACAATTGGAATTTGCATTAACTCAGGTCCCAAACCTGGGTGGTTTACACCTCAAAGGGAACAGAAGATAATTTACATGGAGGACCCTGGGAAAGGGCACTCCTGTTACTGTAATCAAAATATCTCTTAACTCTTAGGATCTGTACTATCTTTTAGTCTACTTTTGTAAGATTTAGACCATTGTACAACTCGCCCTGAGACAATTCAAATGACACCAAACATAACTGGTACATATTACTTGCATTCGTGTACAACATAATACTATTGACCATTCTGAGTGAACCAAATGGAGGGAGCATGAGTTAGGGGGAAGGAAGGAAGTGGATGAGAAGGAACTGATGCATATGTGAGAGAGGCGTTTCCTGCATTTTCTCTCAGTGAGATATGGGAACAGATGTCTGTATGTTAATGCACTGTGTAATATATTGTATGTCTCAGAAGATCAAAGTGTCTGAGGTTCTGCAATTTCTTAAAAACGTTCTGTAAGTTTTACCAGAGACGAACTCTGTAACAATAAGCTACATAGTCCCAGACAATCATTTTTTTTGGTTTTTTGATTATTCAAATGTCTTGTTGTACATTCTAGTCAGAGGTTCAGCAGTTGTTTAAATGTGCATACATTAACGAAAACGCATACAAAATGAGCCTATTAATAGAATGGTCTTTCTCCATTCTCAGACTAATTAAATAATTGATTTTTATTGTCTCAATACAAGTGCTCATGGTGATAGAAATACTGTAAAGGTTTCCACTGATTACTGATTGTTTGCTGGGGTGGTAATATTATATAGGCCTAGAAATAGTAAGAGGGGGCCCAAAAATTGTTTTGCCTATGTCAGGATAAGACGTAAATTCAGCCCTGGTAACATCTCTGAAAACAACTCTGAAGTCCTAACTTAGAGGCACTCTTCATAAACTGTAAACCTTTCTACTCACCGCGGGAGTTTTCCTCGTTCATTCTTGTGAATGTTTACATGCCCTCCGGATGCCTGTGTGAGCACAGCGCTGCAACAGCTGGCTTAACAAATAACTGAAACGGAGCAACGGTACCCAGACTCTCTGTTAATCATTGTTGGAGATTTTAAACAAAACTAAATCATCCCGTGAACTGCCCCAAAATACAAAAAGCACATTACAGGTCCCACCAGAGACAGTAATATATTGGATCACTGTTACACCACAAAAAAATGATGCATATCATTCTGTCCTACGGGCAGCTTTGGGAGTCTCTGATCACTGTCTAGTTTATCTTATACCGACCTACAGGCAGAAACTGAAATCAGCTAAACCTTTATAAAGGACTGTTTAAAGATGGACTAATGAAGCAGGGCAGGATTTACAAGTCTTTTTTAACTGTACTGATTGGAGTTTATTTTAAGCTGCAGCCACCAATCTGGACGAGCTCATAGAGACTGTGACTTCATACATCAGTTTCTGTGAGGATATGTGCATCCCCACCAGGTCATTCAACTATGGTTTATTGTTAAACTCAAACAGCTTCGTCATGCCAAAGATGATGCTTACAGAAGGATAAAATTTTGTACAACCAGGCCAGAAACAGACTGATAAAGATCAGTGGCTAAAATGACTATTCTGAAAAGCTACGACCCAGCGTCAGTATGGTCTGGTCTGAACGGTCTTCAGAAGACAGAAGTCTAGGAAAGCTTCAGGCCCAGGCGGTGTTTTACCTGCCTGTCTAAAGGTCTGCACTGACCAACTGCACAGATCTTCAACAGATCACTGGAGCTCTGTGAAGTTCCCTGCCGCTTCAAACTGTCCACCATCATTCCAGTCCCTAAAATCACCTGGACTTAACTTTACTCTCACGTCTGTGGTCATGAAGTTATTTGAGAGACTGGGTCTTGGCCTACCTGAAGGACATCACTAGCCCTTTGCTGGATTCTCTTCAGTCTGCCTACAGAGCAAACAGGTCTGTGGATGATGCAGTCAACATGGGACTGCATTAGATCCTGCAGAACCTCATCAGACTGGGCATTATGCAAGGATCTTATTTTGTGGACTTCAGTTCCGCCTTCGATACTATCATGCCTAACCTTCTCTCAGACAAACTGGACCCAGCTCTCCGTGTCCACCCCAATCTGTCTGCGGATCACCAGCTTCCTGACAGACAGGCAACAGCAAGTGAGGCTAGGGGATCACCAGCTTCCTGACAGACAAATCAGCACTGGCACCCCTCAGTGTTGTGTTGGATCACCAGCTTCCTGACAGACAGGCAAAAGCTAGTGAGTTTAGAATGATCCCTCTGTCAAGCTCCTGAAAATTGCAGATGACACTACAGTCAACAGTCTAATCCACAATGGAGATGAGTCAAGATGCTTACAGACAGACAGGAGGTTAAAGAGCTGGCTGTCTGGTGCAGTCTCAACATCCTGGAGCTGAACATGCTTAAAAACAGTGGAGATGATCGTGGACTTCAGGAGAAACCCTCCTGCACTCCCACCATCATCACACATCATGAACAGCACTGTGGCTGCAGTGGAGTCATTCAGATTCCTGGGAACCACCTCTCTCAGGACCTGAAGTGGGACACTCATATAGACTTTATGGCTAAAAATGCCCAGCAGAGGTTGTACTTCCGTCCCAGCTGAGAAAGTTCCAACCTGCCACAGAAGCTGCTGAAACTTCTACTCAGCCATCATTGAGTCTGTCCTGTGTGTACTTCAATAACTGTCTGGTTTAATTCAGCCACCAAATCAGACATCAAGAGACTACAGTGGACAGTCCGAACTTCTGAGAGGATTATTGGTTCCCCCCTGCCCAATCTCAAAGATCTTTACACCTCCAGATTGAGGAAAAGGGCTGGTAAACTCACTTTGGACCCCACACACCCTGCACACTCTTCGAACTGTTGCCTTCTGGTTGGCACTACAGAGCACTGACCACTACACTAGAGTAGCCAGGCATAAGAACAGTTTTTGGTAATATAATAACGTTCAGTTATAAGTTATTAATTTATTATTTGTTGATGATTTATTAATTATTAAAAGATGACTATAGATTCATAAATGACTAATAAGTAATAAGTTAATATTTTAGTAATGTATTATTAATTCAGTTATAAGCCACTTATAAGTAATTCGTTGATGAACAAATCATTTACAATTAGAAATTTGTTGTTTGTTTGAAATAACTGATTTCTATTTAAATATATTTTGAAATGTAATATATTCCTGTGATTACAAAGCTGAATTTTTAGCATCATTACTCCAGTCACATGATACTTCAGAAATCATTCTAATATTCTGATTTGCTGCTCAAAAACATTTATTATTATTATTATTATTATTATGGTGAAAACAGCTGAGAATAATTTTTCCAGGTTTCTTTAATGAATAGAAAATTCAGAAGAACAGCATTAATCTGAAATAGAAATCTTTATCATTATAAATGTCTATATCACCACCACTTTTGATCAATTTAAAGCATTTTTATTAAATAAATGTTTTAATTTCTATAATTTCTTTCCCCCAAAACAAAATAAATAAGTATAAAATTATACTGACTCCAAGCCTTTGAATGTTAGAGTTTATAATGCTACAAAAGCTTATTTCAGATAAATGCTGATCTTTCTATTCATCTAAGAATCCTGAAAAAATGTTTTAAATATAATAATAATAATAATAATAATAATAATAATAACAATAATAAATGTTTCTTGAACAGCAAACCAGCATATTAGAATATTTCTGAAGGATCATATGACACTGAAGATTGGAATGATGATGCGTGAATTAAAAATCACAGGAATCAATTACATTTTAAAACATATTCAAGCAGAAAGCAGTTTTTTTTTTAAATAGTGAAAAATATTTATTCTTCATCTTTTGCTGTATTTTTGGATCAAATAAATGCAGGTTTGGTGAGCAGAAGATAATTCTTTAAAAACATGAAAAAACTTACTGTTTTAAAAACTTTTGACTGGTGTGTGTTTCTCTATTTCTGCTTAACCTGCAAAAAAAAAAAAAAAAAACCCTGCTTGAACCAGTCTAACCAGTCAAATGGCTTAGAACTAAGTCTTAGGATCTATCCTAGTCTATCCTAGTCTTAGGATGTCCTAATATGGACACATTATGAATTATAAATTATGTAAATCAGTGATTAATTGCTAGTTCAGTTAGCTTCATTAAACTACTTTATTTATAATAGCTATAATAGGCTATATAGCTATTATAAAATAGCTAATAGATGGAGGACTTTAATCAATTGACTTCAAATGGGTGTGGCTGAATAATTTTTTTTGTCCGATTCCAACAAATCATAAATCATTTTGAAGGTCTTTTAATGGAGAATGTCTTTTTTAAATGGTTCATTGTGACTTGTTTTGTCAGCATAGGTCACAGTATTCTCAGGAGGAAGCACATGTGGGGGCAGCGATGTTTCAGGTAGTATGGCAAGTGTAAACACATGAATTGGATATGGGTCACAATTGAAAGAACGTGTAAACGGACAGCCAAAAAAATCAGATGTAGGCAACAAATCAGAATTGGGCATCAAGACCTGCAGTGCAAACGAGGCCTAAGTGGCATTATAAAAAGCAGGTCTATGTGTGGTGTTTTGATTCTTCTCCTGTGTGCATGTTTCGTGGGCAGAAAAGGTCTTTGGGCTGATATTTCCTGTTGCTTTCCCCTGGTGAGTTGCCTGATTTATTGTTTTTTTTTTCCACAGTTGCAGATTAGTCTAAACCGTGTTTGTTATTAGGGATGTGTGTGCATGAAGGACGAGCACAGGTAGAATAAAGTTACAATAGTCTAAGAATCTTGCTTAATAAGCAAGGAACTTTATTGTGGGTTCTTTTTTTAGGAAGTGGGAAAATCATTTGACACTGTTGCACTGTTCGTGTTTTTTTTTTTTTTTTTTTTGGTTTATCACTTGCTTTAACAGAAGACATAAACCACACAGCAAATCAGTGCACAACCATTCTTAACGTTGTATTTATTATAGTCTCTTAACTGTGGGTAATTTTCTTTTTTTTTAGCATGTTTTATGATTTATGATTTTATGTGTGTGAAATCTATATTTTTGAAATCGTCTTTAACACCCCATCCGAACCAGCAGAGTCCTTCATATTATTGTAATTCCTTTTGGTTGAATTCTTTTTGGGTGTTTATTTTATTTTTCTGGGTGGAGAAATAACCTAGGTGACGTGGTTGGGTTCTTTTTTTCAATAGTTTTAGCCAAGTGTTACATATGTTTGTTAGGAGAGTTTGACTGCAGATTAAGTGCAGTGTAGTGAAAAGTTCATAAAGAAACTTTATTAATGGATGAATCAGTTCAGCTGTGTTGAATCTGGCAGCAGCTGCATCACAAACCATGAGTAAATGATTTCATAATGCTCTGTCTGTGAATGATCATGTTTTCAAAACTCTTCCTCAGTGCCTCAAAAACACTTAATTTCACAATCAGAGTCCCACAATCAGGGTTAAAAATCATTTTCATAATCATTTGGTTTATGTGTTCATATGTTTGTATTTTGTGCAAAAAATAAATAAAAACCATTGTTAACATTATAATTGAACACTAAGGATCATATTAAAACTGTAACAATCCATGTCACAACCCTTTAAATACTGCATTATTTAAAAAATATTATAAAATGGTTTGTTTACTTACTACTTTATTAAAATTATTGTGATGTTTTTCTCTTCTTTTTAAGTAATGGATAATTACTCCATCAGTTACCTGTTTGAACTCATATTTACCTGTTACCTCATGTCAAGGACAGATGAAATGTCTATAAAATACAAAATGTATGTGTATACAGCTAAACGTCTCTCTGTGTGGACGGGGTCTCAAACACGCATCTCACTGCTGGAGTTTCTTCAAGCTCTTGTGAAGTGCAGGAAGAAATATTACTGGTGCAGAATCTCTGTGCTTTAGAGCAGTTCAGTCTCTGAGAAACCAAACAAGACCAGTGAGAAAATCCTGAGCAGATTCAGAGATTTCTTTTGTGTTCTCGTTATTTGCTGAAAGATTTAGTCATCAGTGAGAGACTGAGTCTGAAAGAGTGTGAGCTGGCAACTCTGTTGCTAGCAATTTGTTTGCTTTAAATATTGCTAGCCTGTTTAAAACATGTTGGTTTAACTTGTTGCTTTATCTTAATCTTTTCACAATCATCAGAATATAATTTGATTAAACACTGTGTGTGTTTACTGACTGAATGTGACTGTGTTTTCTAGTGTTGATCATGGAGGAGAATCCAGGATTACAGCAGGACTACAGAAATGTATGTCTATACACACTCACTCCAACACACACACACACACACACACACACACACACACACACACACACACACAACACACACTCACTCCAACACACTCACACACACACACCAAGCTGTAGTGATTGTTGTTGTTAATGTCTCTGTTCTTGTGTTCAGGGGTCTGTTTTCTCACTCTGGATCCAAACACAGCACACACTGAACTCAGTCTGTCTGAGGAGAACAGAGAGGTGACATGTGTGAGAGAGAAACAGCCGTATCCTGATCATCCAGACAGATTTGATTATTATTATCAGGTGTTGTGTAGAGAGAGTGTGTGTGGAAGCTGTTACTGGGAGATTGAGTGGAGTGGAGATGGAGGTGTGTTTATATCAGTGTCATATAAGAGCATCAGCAGGAAGGGAGCGGGTGTTGAGTGTGTGTTTGGATTGAATGATCAGTCCTGGGGTGTATTCCAGAAAGCAGGGTTAACTTACCGTGAACTAAACCCTGAACTCTCGGTTGATTAACCCCAAACCTTGCTTACTCGAGTAAGTTCATTCAACTCAGAGTATGTTCCTGGTTAAGACTCGAGACATTCTCAACAGAGCGACGAATCGACGAGTCACTATGGAAACGGACGCTAAGAAAAAGCGCGCCATCCTGTTTCTTTCTTCTTCTTCTGTTCATTAGTTGTTTACATGCTTAGTGCATATCGCCACCTAATTGATGGCTGTGCAATCATTTTTTTTTTTAGTTAAACATATTAGAATAATATATTACCTTATTTATTACTTATATTAGCGCTTCCTCATTAACATGTCAAATATATATATATATATATATATGTATGTATAATAGGCTATATTACATATTGTAATATTATATAATGTTGTGTGCTATCTGTCACGCCCACTGAAGCTCGCTGAAGTGAACTAACCCTGGAACAGAAGCTGCTCCGGAGCAGGTTAAGTTCAGAGAGTGAGTTGCTATGACTACTAACATACCCTGAAAGTTACCTCCGTTTTTGGAACCGAAAGTTGAGGTTATCCACTTACTTACTCTTAAACATACCCGGGTATGTCACATAACCTGCTTTCTGGAATACCCCCCTGGAGTTTGTTCTGTTCTCCTGACAGATATTCATTCACACACAATAAGATAGAGACTGATCTCCCTGTGAAGTCCATCAGCAGTAGAATAGGAGTGTTTGTGGATCACAGTGCAGGAACTCTGTCCTTCTACAGCGTCTCTGACACAATGAGCCTCATCCACACAGTCCAGACCACATTCACTCAGACGCTCTATCCTGGGTTTGGAGTTTATTCTGGATCATCAGTGAAACTGTGTTGAGGAATCAGAGACTGACGAGAGATTCTACCCATAATGCTTTGAGCTGCATGATAAATCAGTGACAGTGAGACGTTAGCCAAGTGTGCCACTCATTTAATGCAGAATAAGAGTCAATGCAGCGGCTAGAGTCCTTACCAGGTCAAGAAAATATGATCATATTACCCCAATACTACAGTCTCTGCACTGGCTACCTATTAAGTTCCATATCAGTTACAAAATATTATTACTTACTTATAAGCCCTTAATGGCTTAGCTCCTGTGTACCTAACTAGTCTTCTACCACGCTACAACCCATCACGCTCCCTAAGGTCACAAAACACTGGACTTTTGATAGTACCTAGGATAGCAAAGTCCACTAAAGGAGGTAGAGCTTTTTCGCATTTGGCTCCCAAACTCTGGAATAGCCTTCCTGATAATGTTCGGGGTTCAGACACACTTCTCTGTTTAAATCTAGATTAAAACACATCTCTTATATATATATATATATATATATATATATATATATATATATATATATATATATATATATATATATATATATAATATACTTATATTAGTTTTCACATAACGTGTACACATTTTACTAGTTAGACTTTTTCCAAACTATAAATTCCTGACTAAATGTATAATCAAGTGAAACATTATGAAGTTTCATTTACATCATCTAAATGTTCTACTGTACTACTAGTATCAGTGACCCTCACAATAATGTTAATAATGCAGTTTATCATTTAGTTTATTTGAGAGCACATAAACAATAAAACACTTTGGAAATGCTAGTTATGTGATGTTCATTTATATATTTCAACATTACACAATACCAGTCAATACCAGTTTGCTAAAGCAGTAATATTGTATTTTTTAAAATATTTAAAATAACTGCTTTCTATTTGAATATATTTTAAAATTTAAATTACTTTCTGTGATCAAAGCTAAATTTTCAGCATCCAGTCTTACTCCAAGTGTAACAATATACACTATACCATTTAAAAGCCTGGAGTCAGTATATATAGAAATTAAAACTTTTATTTAGCACACACGTGATGATAAATAAAAATAATTAATACGATAAATGTTACAAAAAATACTGTTCTTTAAATTTATCAAAGAAAAAGGAAAAATATTCTCAGCTCTTTTCAGCATTAATAATAATAATAATAATAATAATAACAATAAATGTTTTTTTTTTTTTAGAGTAGTAACAAATCAGAATATTAGAATGATTTCTGAAAGGTTGTGTGACCTGGAGTAATGATGCTAAAAAATCAGTTTGAAAGTCAGCTTTGATTGTTCCTAATGAACTGTTTAACTGCACTCGCAAGTGAATCTCAAGTTATTTTGTGGGATAATTAAATATATTCTAAATAAACTACAAACATAAAATTATATACATTTATTTTGTCCTCACATTCTTTCTTGTAACTCTTCTCTCTCAGTCACACACCTGGCTGAAAGGCTCATTATGTGGGTCTTGGGGTCTTCGCTCAGGTGTGAATCACACAAAATATTCGTGATAGTTGACCGCCTACTCGCATATGCCCTTTTGAAACATAAAGTGTCTTAGAAATTTTAAATTAATCTATTGTTTTCTGTGAGTGAGTAAAACAAGATGATTTTCACATCATTTTGAAGCAAAAATTCTAGGCTACAAGCTCCAGGTTTGACAATCTTGTAAACAAATGTTCTCTAGGTGTTTTATGACCTTATTTCAGTGACTTCAAATTTTTTTTTTTTTACTAACCACGCATAAATGTTGTTTACTCAAAAACACAATCATGTACATACATGCTATTTACTATTATTGTAGGACAGTTTGTGCTGAATACAGTGTTTTTCAGACTTTAGCCATGATATGTTTATAAGCAACTGAAAAAAGCACAAAAGTTAAGGCATGTCAAAATTTCTCCAGGCCCCCAAAACCCCCTAGACCTCAGAGGGTTAAACAAAATAATTTTGCTTGGTTTTGCTTGGTTGGAACATCTTGACCATGTTTGGCTCCACATACAACTGTGAGGCAGCTTTCTCCACAATGAATAGACCTAAAACTAAATATCGTTCCAGGATCACCAATGAGCACCTCCACATGAGAATGGCTCTGACTCCATTCAAGCCCAGGTTTAAAGAAAGTAATACTTTAAAACTGTTCAATTGTTAAGATGTGTTGAGATTTATTATCTGTAAAATTGGTTGAGACTGTTGAGTAAAGACGTAAACCAAAAAAGGGGAAATTCAAGCTTTTCCTCCATTTATTTAATTTTTCTGAAGTTAAGCACTTTATTTGAACATACACAATTTTCACGTTTTATTTATTTTATCTTAATTTGAAATGCAGCCGTACGTTTATTTAGTTAATGAGAGAACATTACACACACACACACACACACACAAACACACATATATATATATTTATATAAATATAGTCATACATGTATATGTTCAGTTCTATGTTACATGACAATAAATATCGTCAAAAGTTTTTGAATTGTACTGAATTCATTTTATTTGACAAGTATTGATTACATGCAGATGTTGATACAACTACTAAGCTACTTAAATATATATCACACTAACTAGTTAGGCATTATGATCTTCCGGACCTTTGCTTCAAGAAATTTTCTCTAACTGGACCTCTTTAAATTTTAGTTGAATACCCCTGGTTTAGATGATTTAACAATGAGTGGAACTGTTCCTCAGGGGATCTATAGTGCACTGTCTGATGTGATACTGTAGCTGACGGCTGCATGGTTACAATTTTTATCTCTTATAGTATAGATTTTAGAAGTAAAGTAGTTCATAAAGTCATTACTGCTGTGATGTTGGGGAAATCTCAACACTTGTTGATGCTTTATTTTTCGTTAATTTAGCCCACTGTATTGAATAAATACCTGGGGTTATGTTTGTTTTCTCTTCTAAAAGAGACAAAAAGTAATCAGATTTGGCAGTTTTTAATGCTTTTCTGTAAGATAGGTTACTTTCCCTCCAAGCAATACGAACTACTTCTAGTTTTGTTTTCCTCCAGCTGCGCGCTCCATTTTCCGGGCTGCCTCTTTAGGGTGCGAATGTGCTCATTACACCACGGTGTCAGACTGTTTTCCTTAACCTTCCTTAAGCGTAAAGGAGCAACTGTATTTAAAATGCTAGAACAGAGAGAGTCCATAGTTTCTGTTACATCATCAAGTTGTTCTGAGGTTTTTGGATATGCTAAGGAATTGGGATACATCAGGAAGATTACTTACAAAGCAGTCTTTTTGTGGTAGAAGTGATGGTTCTACTATACTTGTAACAAGAAGTAGAATTGACAGTTTTAGTTATATGAAGTTTGCACAAAAACTAAATAATGATCTGAGATATCATGGTTTGCTGCATAATTCCAAACACCATCAACATCAATTCCATGTGACAGTATTAAATCTAGAGTATGATTTTGACAATGAGTAGGTCCTGAGACGTATTGTCTAACCCCAACAGAGTTCAGAATGTCTATAAATGCTGATCCCAATGCATCTTTTTCATTATCTACACTAGTGTTGTCAAAAGACCCGGTACTTCGGTACAAAGTCGGTACTAAAAAAATGAAAATGTCACGGTACCAGGTTTCTTTAAGTACCGGTGGTACTGAGTAATGGGTATGTCAGGTTACCCGGTCAACCCAGTTCTTGACGCTTAGAGAGGTATGATTTGCGGGGAGAATATAAAGATGAGGTAATGTAAATGTAAATTAATGTGGATGGTAATTGATTTTGTTAGAGTTAGCATAAATTAATCAAATCAAATCTCCATATGGACCAGTATCTGTAAATGTTAAGCTGCAAAAGTTGGTTGAAATATGAATCCTGCATGTTCTGCACGTCTGTGTGAATGAATGAATGAATGAATGAATGAATGAATGGCAGAGACGTGTGGGTTTGTTTTACTACAGAGACTGAAGCGCGTGACGCGTTTTGCAGTAATTTCAGCATCTGCGTTCAATAGGACATAAATACATAAACAACAACTCCACCAGAACTGTTCTGAGTCACTTCACAAGCATTTTACCGTTTTCATTGAGTAAAACCAGTGTCAATTTAAAGGTATTCACGGCAACCCAGGGTTTCCCACACATGATTTATTACAATATCAAAAACTGACCGCCACATAAATAGATTTTCAAAAGACTTCATTGATTCATTGAATAAACATGAGCACTGCACGTTTCAAAATCAAAAACCGATGCGGGTGTCTTTATATCACTGTATTTTCAGAAGGAAACCGACTGTATTAGTTTCAAAAATTTTCGATTTCATTTTCATTTCATTTTGCGTGTAATGCTTGATAAGGCAGTGGGTTTGTGAGCTCAGCGTTACCGGAGAATCCTGTATCTCTCCCGCTCTTAAAGCGCCTCCTGCTGGCAGGAAATGAATTTGCATATACATATTAGTGTAAGGAATAGTGTGGGAAACACTGCAAACCCGTCCAAATAATAAAAGTTCATTTTTTACATAAAGGCATTGTGCTAGAAATATTACTATTTTAGTAGAATGTATGCGATACGCAACTACTGTTGAAAAAAATTAATATAAAAACACTATTTTTTAAAGAAATAAATCACAAAATTTTTCTACCGATGGTTTAATTGTAATAGCAAATCCTCTTTATTTAACACAAAATACAATGTTGTTAAATTTCATAATAAAAGACAAATTAAATATCACACAGCCTATCGACTGTTTTTCATAATTATATTACTTGTAGAAAAACTTTAAACACACTATTGTAAATAAGTATAAAGAATGGCATTGGTTTTTTTTTATATTTTTAGTGATAAAAAGTTTTTTTTTTTTCATTAGCATATTTTTGTGTTTTGCTTTGCTTTGGTACCGAAATTGGTACCGAGAACCGTGGATTTTCACTGGTATCGGTACCGAATACTGAAGGTTTTTTGTGTCGTGACTAATCTAAATTGTTATTGGATTTTAAAATAATTAAAAATTTAATCTTTATCTGCAGCCAGCAAAAATCAGCAAACTCTTTAATAAAGTCTGTATGGTGCCCTGGTGGCCTGTAGTACAGTCCTATCCAGGTACAAACTTTACAGGGGATTTATCATTAACATTGTTTTTTCTCTGGATAATGTTATATATAGTCTACCAATACTTCAAACGAGTTATACTTGAAGCACTGTCCCTCTGAGAAATCCTGAAAAACATTGTTATAAATTGAAGCAACACCTCCCCCTTTACCTTTTGGACGTGGCTCATGTTTATAACAGTAATACTTGGGGTGTAGACTCATTTAAATAATGTAATTCAATCAGGTTTTAGCCAGGTTTCTGTCAAACAGAGCACATCTAGGATTATGATCAGTGATCATATTATTTACAAAAAGTGCTTTCGTTGAAAGGGACCTGATATTCACTAAGCCAAGCTTATCATTTGTTTTTATCCGTATTGCATCTGTTTTTTTATTTGTTGAACTTCAATTAAATTGTTTCTCTTAAATTGGTTTGGACGTTTTTTGTATTTTCTAGCCCGGGGAACAGACACAGTTCTCTATAGTGTGATATCTAGGTTCAAGAGTCTCTATGTGCTGAGAATTACTGACTTCTGTGACGTGAGTTGGCCTAGCAGACGGTCGTGTTTTAGCCAGTCTGTTCTGCTTCCTGACTGGGCCCCAGTTAGTCAAGTACAAACTCTAAGACCATGTGCCATATTTCTAGAGAGAAGAGCGGCACCACCCCAGGAGGGATGGAAGCACCATCTCTTTTCAACCAGGTCAGGTCTTCCCCAAAAGCTCGTCCAGTTGTCTATGAAACCTATGTTATTCTGCAGGCACAATTATTCGGACCTTATTTTCAAAATAGTTACTGTTATTGTGTCATGGAAATGTAATACTTTAAATGGATATTCAGGCATGAAGAAGTGTAGGGCGGATGTTGTTAAATAACTCAAATCTGCACAGTTTATTTATAAAGACAGCGCCATACTTGTAAATAGTGGTTCGTACGATTAGTCGGAGTACGAGCTCCACCAATCAGTGGGAGAGCCTCAGTGATCAGTAGTAGGCCGTCCAAGGGAGAGCGCCCTCCCCGGCTTAGACATTCTGACAATTATTCTGCTGGATCTGGTGTGTTCTAAAGCGTGGCGTAATATCAAATAAAATTACAAATAAGCTTTGGGTATCCATTTAACATGTAACTCTCTTGGTTTCTAAGTCCAATTTATCTAATGTTTCAAATGAAAATAAAAAGAAGTCAATTGATTATATATCTATATTTATTTCTCCTTTTTTTTTCAGTAGTAGATGACACTGTTATATAATCACACATTTCCCTGACCTAAGTAAATTCCACCTCTTTTTGGTTTTATATATATTATCCGCGTATTGGCATTCTGTTTTTTTTTTTTTTTTTTTTTTTTAATATTTTTTTTTCGTTTTTTAGTTGTTGAAACTTCAACAAAACAAATTAAATTGTTGCTCCTCAAATGGTTTGGTGGCGGAAACGTTTTTTTTTTTTTTTTTGTTCATTTTTTTGGTGATTCTTTCCTTTCCTTTCCTCTTCTTCAC
>NW_024872919.1:686397-686995 GCF_018340385.1 Cyprinus carpio
AGTTTTCAGGATTGCAGGTGATGGTGTGAATTTCCTCAGCTGTCGCAGATGGTACAGTCTTTGTCTGGCTTTATTAACCTGAGTTTGGATGTGTGAAGTCCAAGTCAGGTCCTCGGAGATGTTTACACCGAGGTACTTGAAGCTGCTCACCCTCTCCACAGGGTTCCCGCTGATCATAAGAGGAGTACAGAGCCGCTGCTGTCTCTTCCTGAAGTCCACAATCAGCTCTTTAGTTTTGCTCACATTAAGAGAGAGACAATTGTCCTGGCACCATGATGTTAGTTTCTCTACCTCATCCAACTACCTCATCTCTACCTCATCCTTCATTATTGTTGGAAATGAGGCCCAGAACCACAGTATCATCAGCAAATCTGATAATAGATGTGGAGCTGTGGGAAGACACACAGTCATGTGTGTACAGAGAGTAGAGCAGGAGACTCAGGACACAGCCCTGTGGAGCTCCCATGTTCAGGGTGATGGAGTTGGAGGTGAACTGGCCTACGTTCACCACTTGAAGTCTACCAGTGAGGAAATCAAGAATCCAGTTGCAGAGTGAAGAATTCAGGCCATGGTCCATGAGTTTAGAAGCTAGCTTTAA
>NW_024872919.1:687351-692433 GCF_018340385.1 Cyprinus carpio
TTTATATATATTTTTTTATAATATACACATTTCCCTGAACTAAGTACATTTCTGCTGCTATTTTTCCACTATTTCGTTTTATTGTTAATATACAGTGAGGAAAATTGCAGTAGCCAAGGCGAGCTGATAGATGTTATCAAGTATGCTGCTGTTTGCCGAATTAACAGACTTGCGTCGTTTCGTCCGCGGGAGATCCTCCCGAGTCGAATGTGCAAAGTCTGAACTACCGAGGATACAAGTCCAAAATTAGCGTACTTTGTATTGAGCGCGCAGACCTACGTCACCAGACTATTTTGCCTAATCTTCACGGTACTTTAGACTGCGGTGGAAACGCAGAAAGCAACAAGTCTGGGGGGAAAATAGTTCCTGGGGAAAAAAAGTTCCTGGTACAATTGTTCCGGGTAATTTCGATGGAAACGCGGCTTAAGAAGATGCAGCAGGACAAATAGAGAAGCAATGTCTCTGTCCCATTCTGGAGACAGAAAATAACAGTAGTTATTTCAAACCAGTCTGTTTATGGCATCATTAAGTTAACAGCGTGGATTGTGTATTATAATATTTTACAAGTAAAAACTATTTGTGGGGTAGATATTAGTTGTGTGATAGAGATCAAACAAAATTTCTAAATTTCATACTGTACATGTCCAAAGCCTGGGGGACTTTTAATGCAAGTAGTCATGAACAGCATTCACAAAGCATGAATTTACTGATAAGCTTTTGTAATAGACTAAATTTTAAGAAATAGCTGTGTTTTGTTTTTTAGCAGACTTTGAGATAAATGTTTTTGGGAAACAATCAATAAATCTTTAACCAGAAGATTAATTGATTCAAGTAAAAACATTACTATTTTAACGATGACTGTACCTGGATAATCAGTAGTATCAGATCCTTCTTTCAGTACAGCTTTCAGATGCTGTTTCAGGAGAGCAGTCTCTTTAAGGTTCCTGGCCTCCTGGATGACTTCCAGAAACCTTGAAGCAACCTCTGCTCCAAACATTAGTGAGAAGTCTTGCGAAATCTAATTAAAAAAGAAAAGACAAGTGTTTAAACATATAATATAACATGATATCTTTAATAAAATTTCATATTCTTATTTAATATTTACCAGTCCTTTGATGTCCAAGAAACAAGGGAACATTTGTAGTACATCAGCTGAGCGCTGTGGGTTGTGAAGAATCTGCTGACGGTAGTGGAAAGTTTCTCTCATCTTCTGGAGCACTAAGTCACGGTCAGTTGTGTGATTGAGGAGAGACACAGCTTCCAGACATTCCTCTCCCATTCGCTGGTCATCTATAGTTCCAATCGTTCTTGATAATGTGGGACCTCCTTTTAGCTCCACTCTGCTCTGTGATGCAGAGGTGGCTCTGGATTTACGTTACACGGTCTTTATACGCCACTCAAGAAAGCCTTTGTTGCTCTGAATGTCATAGAAATGTTCCTGGGAGGAAGCAGTATCTTATGTTAGACAAAATAATACAATCACAGTGACTACAGTGATGTTTATGGTTCGGTAGGCAAACTTACATATCCTTTTTTAGAGTATGGGTCTTTCAAAGATGGGAACAGGGACACAATCCCAAGGGCATGGAACTCCTTTGTTGCTTTACTAACAGCTCTCCTGCAAAGATGAAAAGTCATGCCTTAAGATTATTGTCTGATTTTTTTACATTTATTTTTTTAAAGGATAAAGCCATGTCTTGAAGATTCTTACCCTTCTTTTTCATGCATGTGAGCTACAATTATGTTCACCATTAAGCGCCTTGTGGAATCTTTCAAACTCCCAGTGTCTTCATACTCTTTGATCACAGTCATCCCTGCTGTCTTTGAAGTTAGAATTTGCTTAATATTCTAAAAGAAAACATTCTAGTATAACTGCAGTACAAACTACAAACATAGAGGTAAACTAGTTGTGTACTCAAAGTTTGATACTGTTATACTTAAAGTATACTTAAAAGTATACTTTTATACACTAGAAAGTGGGCCAATTTAGTGCCAAGGAGTACTGAAACAGTACACTTACAAGTATACTACTAGAACACTGATATTTGTATACTTGCTACATGAAGTATACTAAAAAATATACTTGAACTTTACTTAAGTATACTTAGTAAAATAAACTTATACTACTTTATTCTACTTTTTTAAGTATACTACTTTTTCGTAAGGGTGAGGCTGCTGCTGGCTAGCTTTGACTAGCTGAACAGAATTATGGTTTCTTGAGCGAAGTCACCTCTTCAGTTTGACGGCAAAACACATTTTCAGAAACATGGTGAAAGGAAAGATGGTTAGCTAATGTTAGCTCGTTCACATCAGAAAATAAAACCCACACACAACAGCCACATGTTCAAGTTAACTTACGTTCAACAGTTTGCCACATGACATTAGCCTACATAACGTAACAACTACGACAAAACGTATTTCTGTCAGAAAATATCAAACATTTTGAAAAACAGTCCTCTGCGCTGCTGAACCAGGGTCGTGTCATGGCGCACTTTCTTAACATTTAACTCCAGACGTGGTGTTAAAACACGCTCCTGAACACCAATGAATGAACTCCAAAATACAACACAGCCAAGAGTATCCCATAACACACAGACTTAAGTCAAAGTTAAAAAATAAACTCCAAAAATCTAACTCTTTCACACTTTTTTGCCTAACTCCTAATTTTTCAACTCCAGAAATTTGCTGTGTATGTGTGTGTGTGTGTGTGTGTCATTCGGTGTCTGTGCTTGTGTGTGTGTGTGTGTGTGTGTGTGTGTGTGGATTAAACACACTGCTGCTGAAACATGAGCTCAGCTCTAATTCAGGACCGGAGGGAGAAACCCCTAGAATATCCCGTGTGACACACACACGTGTGTGTGGTTCCTGCAGCTCAACAATCATAAGAGTATAACAACCAGAGAAGAAGAAGAAGAAGAGTCACTGCTGCACACACACACACACACACACTACAGGAGACAGCGGGGCAGGTGGGCACAGCGTCTTTATCTCAGTACACTTCAGGTATGTTGTGTTCATATGAATCCTGTCCTTCAAACTGAAGTCTGATAACTTATTTCTCTAATATCTGTTGTGTAGAACACCTAACCCCATATAGTGTGGTTTGTTAATCAATTAACTTATTCATTTATTTCTGAGCAATAAATTGACTTCAACAATAAACCTGATCAAGTTAAACTCGTTTAAATGCTGTAAGAATCAGTAAACGTCAGGTCAGAGTTATTTCTGCTTGTGCTGCTGTGAAATAAAGAGTTCAGAGAATACGGGTTTCTTATGAATATAGTCTCGTTTTTACATGAAGACAAACCTGTAATGTTCCCTAGATTTCTTTCATTCTTTAATTATGTTATATTCGTAATGTGTGAAAGGAAACTGCGGGGTTAATGAGCGGAAGTGACGTCAGTCAGACTCAGCAACAGTATCGATGAGAATCGGAGAAAGTCGGTCAGTCAGGAGATGCGGTATGGATGACGCTCAGGTACCGATGATAGATCCGGACTGAAACACGCTCAGGTACCGATGATTCCTGCGCGTTCCGCTGATCACAGGCGCTTAACTTAACCTTACTCGAGCTCAGTTGAGTGAGTCATCATCTTTTATTCAGTCTATGGTCGTGATTCAGAAGTGCGAGAGACGCCGTGACGTCACGAGCAAAGCCGCCGGCCCCGGTGACGTCACAGGGGTGCGAGATGATCAAACAGTGATTCTGTTACTTTTAATGAAAAGATATAATGCGTTATTACAGTATGGCATTATGACTGCATTCATAGTACACACACACACACACACACACACACACACACACTCATATATAACACGCTCACTCACAGACACACACACACACACACACACATATATATAACACACTTATTTACTGTCTGAAAGTGTCATTTGGTGTAACCATGAAGTAAAAAGAACTAACGTTATCTATTTTGTGTACATCTATCCACATAAAAACACTTTCTTAAAGTTACAGAGAGGATGGGAAATGAATTTAAGACCACATGTTGTAGTTTTTAGAGATGTTTTATGTTTCAAATATTATAATAATATTTCACAGCTGGAGGAAATGTATTAAATCAGTTTGCAGCGCTAAAGTACAAAAATAAAAACACAAGCTAAAGTTATACTGGAGAACGGAGATTAGAAAATTGCATGGTTAAACACTAAATAAACAAAGCTTAAACTTATTTTATTTCTGCTACATTTCTCTTTCTCATTGAGCTAAAGTACAGAGTAACTCAGACTGAAGTGAAACTGAGGAAAACTACATGACATAATGTTTTAAAGTAAATAGTACTATATAGAGAGAGCAGTATTGAGCAGTGGACACGCGCTGACATCACTTCCTGTCTGGGTCACGTCGGTCAGTTTCCAGCGCTAAAGTACAAAAATAAAAACACAAGCTAAAGTTATACTGAAGAACGGAGATTTGGCGTGTGAGAGTGTGTGTGTGTGCTGTTACTCACTTCTGCGCTGTTAGGAGGCTGTGATTGAATGTGTTTCTAGAGAGCAGGAAGTGAGGTCATGGTAGCTCACACACGTGCGCTGTGTTCTCGGGTGCAGAGTGTGTGTGTGTGTGTGAGAGAGCAGTGTTTATCTGAATGTGTTGTTGTTGTGTTTCAGCATGTCAGACTTGACCGACTCTCTGGTGGACGTGTCCAGCGACAGCTTCTGGGAGGTGCGTGGCGCTCGTCTGCGTGTGTTTCTCTGCGAGCGTGTGCTGTGTTTTGACGCTCTCGTGTCTCCCTCCGTCAGGTGGGGAACTACAAGCGTGCGGTGAAGCGCGTGGACGATGGGAACCGGCTGTGTACCGACCTGAGAAAACTGTCTGCCCCCCCGGGGCGGCCGCAAGCATAGAGAAAGAGCTACGCACACAGCTGAGCGACTGGGCAAAGCTGCTGGAAACAGCTGATGGAGAGAGGTGCACACACACTGATCACATCACACACACCACACGCAGCTGCGGGAGAGATGGTGCACACACACACAACACACCCACACCAAAACACACACAGCTGCTGGACGAGAGGGTCACACACACACACACATCATCACACACCACACACAGGATGCTGGATG
>NW_024872919.1:692485-711153 GCF_018340385.1 Cyprinus carpio
TGTTGGGTTTGAAGTAGTCAGCCATTTTTGCCAAAAAATCTGCCAGAAACTCTCTCTCCAACCATCCATGGTAAAATCTTGGTCAATATACAGAAGAAACACCTTAAGTCCTTGATACTGAAAGAATATTGAGTCATAATTGTTCCTTCAAAAATACGCTGATCACAACAAAGGTATGTCTTTCCTTACCAAGCCGGGGACGTCGAGAAACCGCGGGAACACATCCAAGACTGTTGCAGAGTTTTGCTGGTCCTGAACTAGCGTCTGGCGGTATTGAAATGTTGCCATCATCTTATCTTTGACATCTGACACATCAGTTGTTGAATGTTTCAATAAGGATATTGCCTCACGGCATTCCTCGCCGAACAGTTTGTTTGTCATCAGGAGAGAAATCCCTCTTGCTCTTTGGACCATATGTAGTGCTGGTGGAGCATCTCCGAGATTGAACTGCAGTGTTGCGCTGAACGGTCTTTATCCTCCAGGCCAAGTAGCCAGACCCACTTTCTGCATCATAGTACTGTTCCTGTAAAACCCAAAAAGAACAAAAGTGATGCAAACACAGGGTCACATCACCACATGGCAACATAAGAAGAAATTAAGAACATACACATTCTCACATTCTTCATATATTGCAATATAAGCAATAATTAAAAAAACTTACATATCCGTTTCCAGAGTATGGATCACTAAGGTTGGGAAATAGAGTGGTGATGCCAACAGCATATTTTGTTCGCACATGGGGGTTGGTGGTATTCTCCTTTAAAGTAGAAAATATATTATTGTTCAAGCTTTTTCCCCCTTCAAGAGGGATAAAAATATGGACTTAATGCCTATCAAACAAAACGGTAACACTTTACTTGAAGGGTGTGTGTTTATGACAACTGTGTGTTATGACAACTGTCATTAAATGTCATTAGCTCAGTTATGACATTTTTAATGCAAATATGACATTGTTTGAGATGTCTTTGTTATGACATTTGCATTAAAAATGTCATAATTGAGTGAATGATACTTAATTACAGTTGTCATAAACATGCATAAAACCTCATGACATGTGACATGTCATGATTATGCACACCCCTTCAAGTAAAGTGTTACCAACATGGTATACTTACCCATGTACTTCCATCATGTCTGCAACCAGGAGGTTTACCATTTGTCGCCGTGTAGCATCCGTCAATGTCTTTGTTTTGTCATACTCGTGCAAGATTTTTTCTCCCCCCGGCTTAGACTGGAAAACGTTTCTCACCATCTAAAACAATGAATTAAGAAGAATCACAAAGGTAGTCATCATGTTAGACATTCCTGCAATAAAACCACATCTCTTCTACAGAAACTTTGTGTTTAGGAATAATAACTAATTTCATTTATTACTGAAATTCCCCAATACCTAATTTGCTGATTCCCGCTGAATGTGGGTTCTTTTATATACATTGTTTCTATCATGAATCACTGTTGCATCTGATGAATCAGACGCCACAGAGGATGACGTGTCGGACACAAGCAACTCTGACGTAGAATGTGAGAGATCTTGATTAAGCACAACTGAAAGACATTTAAAAGAAACATACACGCTCAAGAACCAGAACCTCTAACAACTTATTTTAGGCTTGACACCAAACGGTCTAGCATATTAGGGCACAACAGGCTAGTTCAGCTTTAATTGAACTTTGAAAAACAAACACTCTAACGGAGCAAAGTCTGACCTGTATACTTTTCAGTGGACACATGAATGATAAAGATTCCCTGCTTTTAAAAGCTCCTCATACACATCCGCATCCACTTCTGTCCCCAGAATCATCTGTGACATGCAGCTCGGTCTGCAATGGAAGACCTAACTTTTCTATGACTGAGAGAATATTAGATTTTGGAAAATAAAGCCAAAAAACAGTGCATTTCCCATTATTAGTAGTATTAAAAAAATGTTAACATTGTAGTATTCTGAGCAGTGTCAGGTGTTTTTCTTTTTCTGCATTTTAGATTCTATATTTGGACTGCTTGACAAGAAATTATTACTGCCCAGCACAATAAACACAACTTGGTGGCTGGGGCAATATAACCAGATTACTGTCCCATTGTAAATGGATAATAAATTTTAGAAACTGATGACTTCAATGTAATGAAGTGATGAAAACCTTTCTGAAGAAATGTATTGTAGTCTTCATAGCCCTCTTCAGTTTGGGCAACTTTAACATACTTCTGAGTTTCACCAAATCTCACTTTGACCAACATGATGTGCTGTAAAGAAAAAAAAAATACATTCAGAAACGTAATGAATGAGAAAATGTGCACGTTACCATGACAAGCACCAACACAGAGGAGGTAAAGCTAATAGAGAGAGGAGAGTTAACATAACGTTTACATTAACATTTCATAACATTTCGCTCGGAAATGTGGACTAACCTAAAAATAAACCCGTACACTTATTTACACGATTTCATTAGAAAATAGTGACGCAATATCAACAATCATAAAGGTTCACATGAAACATGATAAAGGAAGCCTAAACGGTATTCTTAAAAAAATGAAGGTGGATGCTTATATCCACACAAAATTCTTCCAAATTGCACAATGCCCTGTACGCAACATCTTGCTATACAGCAAGCGTGCACACTTTTTAAACCTGGGCAGCAAGCACAGATAAACTGTCCATGGAAAAGAAACAAGCGAGCCAACCTCCATGACTGTGCGTTTCACAGTCACACCAGACGCGCGTCAAATCGCGCCGCCTGCCGTGTCTAAATAATTTGAATCCATTCGCGCGTTAAAAAAAAAAAAAACCCTTTGGAGTGAAATTTACGCGACGGAGGCGAAATCCATTGGGGGCCATCTTTTTACAAGATATTTATGTATATTAGCGGGAAAATATTTGTAAAATGGCAGCACGGCAGCTTTCTAGCTGGTTAGTAGGTCAATAACGTGACTCAAATGTGAAATTTGTACATCTTACAACTTACCAGGTTGTACAATCTCCTCACTAATCCTCTTCCAAGAGAGGTGATTTTTGTTCCTGTCTCGAAGCACGAATGAGGTGTATTCGCGTCTACCGCGCCGCGCTCATTTTACCCGCCCAAAGCTAGAAAAGTTAACGTTACACACTTCCGAACATGTGCACCTGATTTAGTTCAGCTAACGTTAAAGTTAGCTATAACGTTAGCTGAAACCCTCACATAAAACGTGTTGCAACTATTTATATTGATCGTTAAGGTGCCTTCGTCCAGCTGTAGAAATGATTAGGTGCAACATATAAGGTTACACCAAGCACGGTTAAACATGTTCATTTATATTTGAAATACAACACGAAGTTACAAACAGCTAACGTTAATGTCACCATAACATATCCTTATCCTGAAAAGAAAATGCAAACGTTACTTCGATCTAATTTGACTAACGTTAATGGACCTCTTTAACTTACTGGTTGTTCTGATTTCCCAATAAGAAAATTATCACTGTATTTGTTCCATACATTGAGCGTTACGTGAAATTGTACACATAAGCTATCCTTTTTTGAGCGTGGTAATAAACTGTTGCATGGTGAACTGATTAGCTAGCACTATCAAACTAACTAGAATATTAAGCATTAGCTAACTTAATGTTACCTGTCGAAAAAAAAATAGGCCCACCACTACAAATATAATTAAAATAAACATAAGTTACTGGTTTAAATTTACTTACTTGTGAATGCTCCCACTCACGAGCGTGTCCAGTCTGATCCAGTCGATGTGGAAAAAAAAAAGCTGTCTGGGTTTCCCGCCTCACTGCAGGCAAGTAACGGAAATGATAGACTTCAGGCGGCGGTAACACTAGCTTTTGAGTTTAAATCAACACTGTAGAGTTAAACCATCAATATGGCATTTAACTCCCAGTGACAAACACACAACTCTTTTTGAGAAATAACTCTCTTGTAGTTAAATTAGATTCAAAAAGAGTTGAAATGACTCTACATTTTTACTCTCAACTCTAACACTGAAAATCTAACACTTTTGATTTTGCTGTGTAGTGTTTTTTTGACATTACGATTCCTGTGTTTTCTCCCGAGACCGAGCTTTTTCACAGAGTATTCAGGGGCCAGGAGAGATGCCTACGATTTGAGACAAAAATGAAATCGCGCAGAAACCACGCAGGAACTCAGTGCACCTTTAAGGTCTTCAAACGTCTCATTGTCTATTCATGAATTTCATAGTAGATGTTATGTGAAAGAAGGTAACAGGTAAGAGGTAACACTTCATTTCTTTCTTACTTGTATTAATAGCTTGTATTAATTGACCTTCATTGGCTGGCCTTATGAATATTCCTACAGTTATCCATAAGGACAGAATAATTAACCAATGCTGTATATGGATGGACTTATAACTAGGGCTTAAATAAATTAAGAAGTGGCAGCCCTCATCAAATGTTTTTAAAGCACTGAACAACCAACCACAATACAGGTCCACAGCCTTCACTTCATCACCTGTCCACTTGCTCCTCACCTCCCCAGCCGTCGAATGTAAACAAATAAAATGTATTAAATATGAAACAATGGCTCTGCTAAAGTGAAACATTGAGGATTTGATAAAAAATATTATGTTTTGTTACATCCGTTCTCCGGTAAGTTATGTTTAGTATTTCCTGTTTTATTTCACATGTCTGTCCCTATTTGTGGATGCTAGTTCGTCTCCTCTGTATCAGTTAGTGTTCCACCATAGTTTGTTTCCCAGTGTTAGTCTCCTATACCCCTTTTCCACCAAAAAAGAACTGGTTCGGAACTGGTGCTGGTTCAGAGTTGGTTCAACTTGCGAACCTTCTCAGAACCTGTTTGTTTTTCCACTGACTAGAGAGCCCAGCGAACGATGTCGTTACGTCACTGTGTACGTGAACATCTTAGCTTTCCCAACTTCAAGCATAACAATTACAATGTTGGACTACATCGTCTTTCTGCAAATGTTTCTCCTGGCTTTGCGATCCTAAGAAGACGTTTAGAACACATTTGTGCTGCTCGTCTGGATTACTATAGACGGAGGTTACGTTCGAGAAGAAGTTCGCCAATAACCCCGCCCCCAGCCCCCGACGTGAGCTTGACGTGGTAAAGAACGGTTCTAGTCCAGCAAAGAGTGGGTGCCGCTTTGGAACCAATTTCCTGGCCGAGAACCAGTTCTTTGGCTGTCGAAACACAAAGAACTGATTCGTGAGTAGGCACTGGCTCTGAACCGGCACCAGCACTGCCTTGGTGGAAAAGGGGTACTAGTGTTATATTGACCTTTATTCTGTGTACCTTGACTCAGCCTAAGCCTTGTGATTTGGATACCTGACTGCCATTTCCAGTCGTGATAGTTTAGTAGTTATGATAGTATATAGCATTCATTAAATTTAATACATTTTTCTAAAAGAGTAATGTGGATACAAAATGCTTATACTCTCTCTTATAGCGGTCTTGATTTTGAAATTTTAGCTGATGATCATTAAAATGCAGCTCATATCTGCACATAGCGCGGGAATTGAAGATCGGATTTATGTGACCAGGTGTGAATGGAATCGTTTTGATAAATCAGATAGCTATCCGATCTGAGAAAACGCATGAAGTGGCCAGGTGTAAACAGCCCCTTAGTTGTCTTCTCTCATTCACTATTTCTTTATTTCTTGTTGCTGTTTAGACTTAATTGATTAAAATCTGTCCACCTTTTTTCTATCAATGATTCTAAATAACTCTGCACCATGTTTATACATAATCTCTCCCATCTTTTTAAATGTATTTACCACTGTTCCTTTAAGCCCATCTAACACTATCATCAGGTCTCTACTGTCTGTCTCCCTGATCATAACCTAAAGATTATCACATAAGTCAGTATACCTTCATGTTGATGTAGGTCAGCAATGGTTTCTTCACTGGAATCATCATCACTCGTGCCTACTTCATCTGGTTGGGTAAAAAAAAACAGTTTGGACCAAGTATTTAAATCAAAGACTAAATATAATTATAAATGTGATATGAGAAGTACTTACAAACTACATTTAAAACTGAATTTCACCTTCAGGATTGATCTCAATGTCATCCAGCCCTTTCCCTTGCAGGTCAGACAGTCTTCCTTTTTCCATTGCTATCAACAGTTTGCTAACTTTTGCAAGCTGCAGGGTACTCTCTGGAAGCCGATAGAATTCCCTGTGGACCTGTATATCATGTTCTAGAAAGGTAGCAAGTTGATCCATTTCATATTCTTTCAAGTTTAGTACTGTTGACAAAGTGGCAACTTGTTTCCTCAATCTTGTTGAGGTGAGTGACTCTGGGTTTTTTGCACCACATCGTTTTGAATACGTGTGAAAGCAATCAGAACCTCTGTAATGGGAGAGCACACATGGGTGTGCAAACAAGTACACATTCTCTGTGTGGACTTGACACTCATTCCTGTTTTTAATGAGGAGGTCCATTGCAGCGATCATGTCAGGGTGTGAGAAGCACGGGCACCATTCGTGACCTTTTACCTCGAATCTCAACTCTGTCAAAGTACTTTGCAACCTTCCTCTCAAACTCAGTAAGGCCCATCATAATGTCAGGATTCAACTCTGTACGATTTCTGGATGTGAAAGCCTGGAGTTCCTTTTTTGAAACTTCCCCTTGCCTTCTTCTGTTAAATAGTACCACCTGCGTCAAAGTCACTTGTGCAAGATTCCCAAAGCTTTTGATGTTGGGTTCTTCCTCAAGGTCCTTCATGCACTTAGCACGCTCAGTAGCAAGAAACTTGTGCAGCAGGTACACATCCTGTGTAAAGGGCAAAACATGTGGTTTATTCCATTTGGCTTGATGAAGTGTACCCAGTTCAGCACCTGAAATGGATTCCGCCCATCTTTTCTCATACAGAGTGGCGAATTGCTTGACAGACTCTGCGACGGCATTGCGATTTGCAATGATGGCATTGCATTGCACAATGCCTGCAACCTTAGCCAAACTGTGACCCAATTTTAAAGCCAATGATGGGATTTTATATGAGTTGCTATCCAAGTCATACCAAGCAACAGATCTCACTGCTTGTATCACGTGGCGGAAATTACTGGGCATAACAAGGTCTTCAGTGGTCTTCAAGCAGTTATCAAGAGTCTTGCCATCTCTCTCATTTTTTGACATATATAATTATTTCTTTTCTCATTTGGTTTCCTGCCATTGTACATTGACTCGCCAAGACTAAGGATGTCTCTTTCACTCCTTACAACTAAAGAAATGTCATCCTGGTTCATTTCACAAGCAATCTTCCAAATAGCTTCATGAACTGCATCAGCTTTTGGTAGGTCAATGTGGATCTGTTTTCACCCAAACTCTTCTCACCTTCAAACAGACACTGAAAGGCTAGTCCTCCTCCACAAACAGGACATCTGAGGGCAGTTTCAACACACAGCACACACCTGATCCATGACAGACCAGGAAACACCTCACACAGCTGCTGGAGAGAGGTGCACACACACACTCACACACAGCTCCAGCTGAGGGTTTGACACTGTGGTGACGGCTCTATCTTTAGCTCACACTGGTTAGGCTGCTGAGTGTGACCTCACTTCCCCTAGACACACTATTGGGGGTTTGCGGTTCATCTGAGGAAACCGTATATAGTGAGGAAGTGAAAGTGAAGTGAGCGGTGATCTCACTGTAATCTGAGATTGTCTGTGTGTTAAAAGCTGACAGAACGACAAGCTCCGACACACCCGTCTGGAAGTTTCTAGCACGTCTGAAGAGCTTGATTAAGCTGGTTTGGTGTGTTTGATTAGGGCTGGAGCTGAAACTCTGCAGGAATATGGTCCACTAGGATATATTAAAATACAAAACATTACAAACAAGGCAAAACAAAACACAAGAAATATACAGAGGTTTTATAAGTCTTTACAGATAGGCCAGACTAAAAATATATGTTTTTAATTTAGATTTGAAACTACATTACCACATTTAGTTTTGCTTAGAGGTACAGTTAGAAGAAAAGAATCAGAGGACCTAAGAGTCTGTCCTAGGTTCATATACTATAAGCATTTTTGAAAGATATAGTCTGGAGCAAGTCCATCCAATGCCTTATAAACTAATAAAAGATTTCTAGATCAATAGGAAAACTAACAGGTTAACCATGTAATGACTTTAATACTGATGTAATATGATCTCTCGTTTTGGTTTTTGTTTTTTATCAATATTCGAGCAGCAGTATTTTTTGGATTAATTGCAATTGGTTAATTGTATTCTTTGGTAGACCAGAAAGAAGGGCATTACAATAGTCAAGCCTGCTAGTTATAAATGCATGCAATCAATTTTCTGTGTTGCTCAGAGAAAGAAATGGTCTTACTTGATAAAATGCCATTTTGGTAACATTACGTAAGAAGGTTTGTGACATCCAGATATTTATGTCTTGGATGTAATTTGCGAGTGTATCGATTTTCACAGGGTCATCAGAAGACAAGGCTACAAAAACACTGTGTGTCATCAAACATAGCTATGAAAAAGAGATACCATGCACACCTCCTGATGAAAAGTGACCGAGAGGTAAACATATATAGATTTAAAAGCAGTGGTCCTAAAAACTGATCCCTGAGGAAAACCCCACATAGTACCCTGTTACTATTCAGGCCAAGGTATTAATAGATACTGCAAATGCTTCTTTCACAAGATAAGACTTAAGGGAAAATAAAAAAAAAAAAAAAAAAAAAAAAAAAACAATTAAAACGGGTTCCAGATAGACCAAATAGTCACTTCTGAAAACATCTCTAATTTCTAATTTGCATTTAAGAATATATTCAACTGATTAAAAACGGTTTCGCTCTAATGTTATACTTAAAAATGTAAGATTTGAGATGGGGTCTATATAATTACTAGGTGAGTACAAAATATCTGAGCTCCCTTTTTTACACACAGGTTTGACTAGGACAGAATTAGATCAAGAAGGGAAAATGCCAAGCTGCAGGGAGTGAGTGATTTACTATCTCAAGGATATCAACAGATATTGAGTCAAAAAATACTTTTTTAAAAGAGAGGTACGCAATGGGATCAAGGGGAACAAATAGATGGTCTCAGTTTCTGTTACAACCTTTTCTTAGTGTCTCAACATCAACCAGAGTAAAACGTTCCATTTTTAATAGTATTCTCTACACCTAATAATTAATGGGGAGGGAAGCGTAATTAAAACAGATCACCTGATCTAATGTTTATAACTTTATCTCTGCAAGTAGCATGCAAACTCTTCACATTTCCACACTTTGTAACTCAGAACTATAATAAATTTTATGATTTATTAGTGAATCAGTTGTATTAAATAATAATCAGGGGTTATTAGTATTAGTATTTGTAAGGTTTGAGAAATAAGCTTGCCGTGTTCTTTGAATTTCTTTATTGTAAATCTTAAGATTTTCATTGAGTTTAAGTGTATTTCTAGTTTAGTTTTATGCCATCTTCATTCAGCACTTCTACAGTCTCTTTTAAGTTTCAAGAGCTGCTCTCATTCTGTTATTAAACTCATAAACTAAATCATCACAGGATGACGGTAAAGATAAAATGTTCCTTTCACAAGTCTTCAGAGGTAATATAACGTTTTTTTTTTTAACAATGGGTTCAGTTGATTGTGACCCAGAGATGTTCTGAATCTCAGATCAGGTTCATTAGGAGCAAACAGGACATCATCTGGATGAAGCAGCACAAAGGCAGGCGTATCAGTGGCTCTGATCGTCTGAATAAAGACTTGTCTGTGTGGTCTCCTCTAGGGCCTCAGTACGGACGGTGGGGCGAGCGTGGTTTCGCTCTGATGACCGAGGGCGGAGAAGGTGAGCGACCTGCACATGGAGGTGAAGACTGCACTGACCGGAGAGCACCTGTGAGAAAGAAAGTCAAGAACTGGCAGCCAGGACGCTTACCACACAACAGCTGATTGGTGGCTTCAAGGAGACCAAAGAAGCAGAAGATGGCTTTCGTGCAAAGAACAGAAACCCTGGGCCAAGGAAACTCAAGGAGGTACGAGCACAACAACTCCACACAGTCAGCAAACACGAGGGCTAAACACTGTCAGGGGAAGCGTGAGGTTCAGTTAGCTGAAGCCTTCAGTAAATATGCCTGTGTTCAGCTTATTTGCACATGAAATTGTTTAGTATGTCAGTTATTTTATCAGTTCTACTTGATTCCTCAATAAAAAAATGTAATCTACTTCTGATTTCTTTAAAATCCTTCAAAAACTTCTGTTTCTACTAATATTTGATTCTCTTTGGCTAAAACTGTGGTATGCACATAAATTAATAATCTAGAATAATAAATGACCATTACACCTGTCAGTGCAGTCATGAGAGAGTCATGTGAGAGAACGAAGATGCGTGTGGTTATGCTTTTGAGTGTAAATTCGCATTTTATCTCTGTTCTGCAAGTGTGTGAGATTGGTGTGTGGCCCAGAAACATCTGCAAGGTGCTCATCCACCCATGCATGCAGGCTCTTTGGAAGCTGATATACCCACAACCCCACTGGGTGTTCTCTGACACTGTATGAGGGCATGTGTGTTTGGCTCACTGTAATGATGACGGCAGGTGGATACGATGAAGAAGGCCTACCACAAAGCCTGTAAGGAGGAGAAAACGCCGGCCAGCCGAGAGAGTTCAAGCAAGCTGGAGAATAACAAACCCAGAGGCCAGAGAGAAGCTGCAGGAGAAAGTGGAGAAGTGCCAGCAGGAAGTTCAGAAGGTCTGTGGTCTCTTCAACCACCATCCGCCTCTCTCTGATGTTCCTTTAAGACTTCTGTATGCAGATGAGCTCTCTGTTGAGTGGCTAACTGCTTTCTGTAGTGTTTCTGCAGTATTTACACTGTATAGGAACTTATGAAAGAGTTGACACAGTTAGTGAAAGTTACTGTATGTTTATATAGAACCTCGGCTCAAAAAGTGTTAAAATGCATATATTTCAATAATGCATTTCAAATGAACAATAACATCTGTCATGAACTAGTAACATTAAAACAAGTTTTACATTTTAGTAGTATAAACTGGCAACAAAATCTGTCATCAATGTATTTTTAACGCTCAATTTCAGGTTGGTCCAGCAGATGCGCATATGATTGCGTGTGTAATGCCGCTTGCAGTGACTCGATGGTTTGTGACGGGGTGTGTTTGTGTGGTGCTGCAGACGCAGGAGCGCTACAGGAAAGTCTCTGGAGGAGCGGAGATGATGACCCCTCAGTACAAGGAGAACATGGAGCAGTGTGTTCGAACAGTGGCAGCAGTTTGAGGGCAAGAGACTGCACTTCTTCAGAGAGCTGCTGCTGGTCATCAGCAGCAACTCCGACCTCTCTCCAATCACAAGTGACACCTGACCGCTGTCGTGTTATCATTTGAATAGAGACGCACAGGAGCGCTGTTGTTCTTCAGAGACCAGCATGCATGAGTCACTCTCATGCAAACCCTCCAGCTGTGATGGTCTGATAGTTGTTATTCTCACACACATGACAGCGTGCTAACGTGTCTCTCTTTCAGGTACTCAACCATCTATCACACACTGGGAGGACACGCTCCAGGCAGCCGACGACACACGGAAGACCTCAAGTGGTTCCGCTCCAACCACGGGCCCGGCATGCCCATGAACTGGCCTCGGTGTGAGGTACGACACACACAGAGAACCGTCAGGAGCTCCAGACGCATGTGACTTCCTCCTGGCCGATCACAGAAGGAGCGTTCACACTGCTCGGTTACACCACAGAGAAAGTGAACCGGGCTGACACACGAGCACCATAACAGTGTCATAACAGCAGTTCAGATGAAGCTTTGTGTTGAAGAACAGACTGAAATTGAAGACATTATTCATTCACCTGTGCCTGGATAATGTCATGGACCTCACATAGCATCGGTCTAACACCAGCACAAATGAGACTGAGGAGCTCTGGTGGAGGCAAAGGTTTACAGTTGAAATTGGGAGAAAAAAAGTCAATTATGAGATACGAAGTCATAATTTGAGTTAACTAGTCAAAAAGGAACAAGATTAAAAGTTATAATTATAAAAAAGTTACATTTAATTATTAAAAAGTTGAAATCATGAGATACTGTGGTAATATGAGATATCTAAGTCCTGATTTATGAGATAAATAGCTGAAATCGTGAGATACTAAGTTTTAACTTATAAAAGGTCAATGTATTTTTAAAAAATTGACATCATGCAGATACTTTCATAATTATGAGATGATAAGCCATAATTTATGAGATAAGCCATGATTATGAGATAAAATAGTCGAAGGAACAAAATAGAAGTCACAATCATTAAAATATTAGTCCTAATTCTAAAAGCTAAACGTACTCGTGAGATATTGTCGTAATTATTGAGACGCTATCAGTCCTAATTGAGATAAATGGCCAAAAGAATGAGATAATTATGAGATTGCCTAAGTCTGTGGTGGAGGGAAACGGATTTCTATTTCACTCTGTTCTTCACACAAAGCATGGTATGCGAATACACAAGTATCAATGGACTACTGATATGATATTCCATGCTGCTTCTGGTTGATTTTGAGTTTGATTTGCATCCACTTTGACTGTGTGAGACCAGAAGCTCTTAAAGCAGTTTCACGCGTTGATTAGAAAAGCCATGAAGGGCTGAAGGGCCGTGTGTGTGTGTGTGTGTGTTGAAGGGACAGGAATGGTCCATGGACTCGAATCCAAACACTTCAGTCAAGGAGAAGCCAAGAGGAAACACGCTGATGGAGAGACTCAGCAGACCCGAGTCAGCACTCTAAAACCAGCAGCAGTGAGTGTGGTGTGTGTGTGTGTGTTGTTGTGTGTAGATTCTTGAGTCTTATAGTGTGTATACTCCAGTGAGAACACCACGTTTTTTATATTTTCAAGTGCTTTTGGGTAAAGAAATGTGTGGGAGCCCATTTCTGTCTTGAGATACTGTACTGTAATTATTAGATCAAAAGCTATACTCTCATAATTGAGGAAACAGTCAAAGTTATGATAAAAGTCAAAATCCTGCGATACTGATATTATCATGAGAATAAGTTGAAATTGAGATACAAAAGTCAAAATGAAGAGCTAAAAAGTCTAATTGTTTTAGTCATAAATTTTGATTTTTGTCAGTTCATCTCCAATTATGATTTATCTCCATAATTTCTTGTCATTTTGACTCGTGTCATAATTACGATGAGTATCTCATAATTTAGACTTATTCTCCTATATAATGACAGTTATCTCATGATTTTGTTTTTACTTCAGGATTTCAACTGTTAATCTCATTATGTTGGTGAAAGTGATCATGAGGCGGTATCTCATAGTTTGAGTTCTGTCATAATTGATGTGTTTTTATAAACAAGCGTCATGTGATCTAGCGCTGGCTCCGGTGATATCTGAAGCGAATGGAGCCGTGTGATTGGCTGAGGCCTGTGTGTATGATGTAACACTGTCTCTGTGCTGTCAGCGTTCCTGTGCCCAGTAGCTTAAACCCGTTTGATGAGGATGAGGATGGTGAGGGGATGAAGAGGAGCCGGCGGAAGCGGTCCGAGAGCAGCCCGTCGCGTGAGGAAGTGACGGCTAAACGTTGGTGACCTCCAGCCTCGTCTCTCTCTCTGTCTGTCTGTGTTTGTGCATGGCCACACGTCAGCTGATCTTGAGTGCACATGCATCTCTCCTGGGCTTGTGTGTGCGTGTGTCTGAAGCGTGTGCTGTCTCCTGTGCTCTCAGCGCTGGGTACTGTAGAGAAGGACGGCTGGCTGCCGGCTCTGACGAAGGAGGCAGGGAATCCCTTCACTAAACACTCAACAGCACATCCGTTCGATGGACGAGCCGATGCTCACCCGTGTGAGGTGTGTGTGCAGGTGCGAGCCCTATAAGACTACGAGGGGCGGGGGGGCCGGGACGAGCTGAGCTCAGAGCAGTACGGCTACAGGAAGTCACGTGATCAAGCACCTACCGTCGCTCGGTGTCTGAACCATGACTGTGTGTGTGCAGGAGATCAGCTGATGGAGATCAGCGAGGAGGGGCCAGCGGGGCTGGTGTAAGGCCTGGCGGCGGCCTGTCGGCCTCTACCCCACCAACTCATTACTGGAGCACCTGCAGTGACAGCGCTGAAGTGCATGATGGGAAACAGGCCGAGCGCTCGAGCTGATCTCATGTGTTACAGTCCATCAGATCAACACTCATCACTCTCCAGGACAGCAGTCCTGGGCCATTTCAAAGAGTTACCAGCTGTTGGCTTTGAGGAACATAGGGTGGGGATGGACATGATTGTACTGCTCTGACCTCTGACCCCTGTGTCTGTGGGATGGGGGTGGGTCGGGTCACAGATGCACTTCAGTGTGTGTGTGTGTGTTGTGTTGTTATACAGTCACAGATGCACTTCAGTGTGTGTGTGTGTGTTGTGTTGTTATACAGTCACAGATGCACTTCAGTGTGTGTGTGTGTGTGTGTGTTGTGGTGTTATAGTGACAGATGCACTTCAGTGTGTGTGTGTGTGTTGTGGTGTTATACAGTCACAGATGCACTTCAGTGTGTGTGTGTGTGTGTGTTGTGGTGTTATACAGGGTCGGGTCACAGATGCACTTCAGTGTGTGTGTGTGGTGTTATAGTGACAGATGCACTTCCAGTGTGTGTGTGTGTTTTTCTATGTTTCAGCAGTGCCAGAAATGGATTGGAAGGAGGCTGAATGTTGTTGGGTCAGTGACGCCATTAATGACAAAACTTCCAGTTACACAGTTCATTGGTGCTTATTCAAGTTGACAATAAAGAGTAATTGAATTCTGTTTGCTGAATTATTCTTCTTTTCCTGATTGATATACATGTATGGATTAACATACAATTTTTCTTTGTTGCCAATAATATTAAATATAAAGTATTTAATTATTCTATAATTTTACACACACATATATATATATATATATATATATACAACAAATAAATAAAAATACTTAAATGATGAATGCGCTGTAGCTGCTGTTGCAATGGAATGTATATTTTTAGGCGAGGCAAGTTTATTTGTAGAGCACATTTCATACACAATGGTAATTCAAAGTGCTTTAAATAACAGTTAAAAATCACAATAATAAAAGTAAGGATTTAAAATCCTAAAAAATATTTTTTTTTTTAATAATTTATTTAAAATGGGGAAATTAAAAATAATTACATTTAGTAAATATACATGTATCAAAGCACAAATATGACGGTGAACATTGTTTCATTCACCCATATGTTGATATTTGTCTGCACAAACGTTATTTGAAACATTAAAATAGCCACGTGTCAGTGTGTCGTCTCTCTGTTATGACTCGCGCTGCTGTTTGTGTCAGTGCAGCGTCCGCGTGTGTTCCGCCAATCAGCGCGCGCCGTGCGCGTGACGTCACCGCAGGCGGAAGTGCGCTGCTGCTTTGGGAGCGTGTGCAGACTCTCCAGCGCTCACGGTTTCCCGCAGCTGTAAGCATGACGGACCCCAGTAAACACGACATCACCGCCGTGCTCAAGCGTCTGCGCTCCGTGCCCACGAACAAGGTGAGAGTGAGCTCCACACACCGAGCCCCGCGCTGCTCTCGGCCGATCGGGGAAGGAGGAAGAGGTCTGACACGTCACATGTTTATATCAAACATATGGCAGCTGACGCACACGGATCCTTCGTCGAGCTCGTTATTAAACCAGCTTTATTCGTGAAAACAAACAAAACGTCCTGATCCACACTGCGCTTTCTAAACATTTCTAAACGTGTTTCGTAAAAGATATATTGTGTTGTAATTATACTGAACAAAGAAAAAAAAAAAAAAAAAATAAGTGGAACAATAGATGTTAGAAACGATGCTAGATTGTTTGTTAAGATTTGAGACTTCAGTCTGTAAATCTGATTGATTATATGATCACTTGAAGGCAGAGTGACTCTACATTCTGCAGTAAGCAGTATGGTGCAGATGTGTATTGGGATTGGTTGTATTTATTAGCTATGATGTGTGTTGTCAGGTGTGTTTTGACTGCTCTGTGAAGAACCCCAGCTGGGCCAGCATCACATATGGTGTCTTTCTCTGCATTGACTGCTCAGGGACACACCGCTCACTGGGAGTTCACCTGTCCTTCGTCAGGTAAACTTTACACTCTCACACTCCTTCATCAAGTAAACTTTACACTCTCACACTCCTTCATCAGGTATACTTTACACTCTCACACTGTCCTTCATCAGGTAAACTTTACACTCTCACACTGTCCTTCGTCAGGTAAACTATACACTGTTAAGTAAATTCATCAAGTAAACTTTACACTCTCACACTGTCCTTCATCAGGTAAACTTTACACTCTCACACTGTCCTTCATCATATAAACTTTACACCATTACACTGTCCTTCATCAGGTAAACTTTACACTCTCACACTCCTTCATCATGTAAACTTTACACCATTACACTGTCCTTCATCAGGTAAACTTTACACTCTCACACTCCATCAGGTAAAAAATGCAAGTAAATTCTGCAATTCTTCATGGAGGAACAGCCGAGAACTTCTGTTAGACAATTATATGAAAAGCCTGCAAGAAGTTCTTACAGTTCTCCCAAAGGGGGCAGTATCACCTACTAAATGTAGGGGTGCACAGGACACAAGTGAATTTCTGTAGATCATTTTATGGAATAGAAGTATTTAAATTCAAATTGTCATCTGATTTGTTCAGTTCCGTCACGACAGTATAGCTCCAGCAGCGACGCTGCTACATGTGGTCGTGGGGTTCACTTACTTTTTCACAGTGCTGTCAGTGTTTCTGCTGTGACTCTTGTTGTTGAGATGAGTTCTGCTCACTGTTGTTGCTGGTCCACTGAGCTGGACTCGAACTGGTCCTGGTATCAGCTGCGCTGTATGCAGGTGGGAGGAAATGCCAGCGCGGTGAGTGTCACAAACCAGTGCTAATCCGCATCCTGTGTTCTCACACTGTGTTTGTGAGGAGCATTAATGTGAGTGTGTTCCCTACAGAGTGCTTTCTTCAGTCAGCACGGCTGTATCACCAACGCAGCCAACGCCAAATACAACAGCAGAGCAGCGGCGCTGTACCGCGAGAGAATCAAGAGTCTGGCCACGCAGGCCACCAGACAGCACGGCACCGAGGTCACACACACACACACTCTCTCTCTCACACACACACACACACGCTCACAGAGTCAAACCCAGAGCTCGTAGCGCTCGTGATCGTGCTCATGTTGTTGTCTGTGTGTTCAGTTATGGCTGGACAGTCAGGCTCCTCTGTCACCCACGTCACCCCTCGACAAACACCAGGACTTCTTCACCCAACACACCCAGGTGACTTCATGACACTTCATTGGTTACATAATTTATGTAAAAGTATTGATGGAAAACTCATCATATGTATGCTTTAAAACTGTCTGCTTTTGTTGTGTTTTCCCAGACCCCCCTTAGGGAAGGATTCAGAGTTCAGATGAACACCAGCCCACCACAGGAAGAAGTTCAGGATAAGAATAACAACGGTACAGTAACTAGGGGAACACAGTGTGCTCATATATGGGTGATGTTTAATGTTTCTGGAAGCTGTTTTGTCTCTCTTGAGCGCAGGTGAGAGTGAGGTGGGTCCCAGTGTGGAGCAGCTCAGTGTGTCTCCTTCATCTGCCGCAGGTAAAGCTCATCCTCCTCCTCACTGACACGTACAGCTCGAATCATAACTCACTGTCTCCTGAACATCTGATTCTCCTCTCACAGATCTGTCCTCTCTGATCAAGAAGAAGCACACCACAGGAAAGAAAGCGGTGAGTTTCCTGCCAGCGCTTCATAACCGGGTCATCTGTTCATTTATTATTCACAAATACATTAAAATGCAGTCATACACATGTTGACTTGAATACTCGTCTTCTATGATGAATATTAAAATACATTTTAAAGGCGTTCCTGTAGTGTTGAGCTGTTTGTTGTGTGTGAATGCATCAGGCGGGCAGCAGGAAGGCGGGTCTGGGCGCTCAGAAGGTCAGCAGTCAGAGCTTCAGTGCGCAGCAGAAGAGAGCTCAGGCTGTAGACAGACAGCAGGAGGAGATGAGCCCGCAGAAGAGCAGCAGCGCTGAGCCCGAGTGAGTGAGCGAGCGCAAGCTTCTGAAGATCAGACTCACAGCCAGAACACATGAGCATCTGCTCATCCTGCGCTCGCTTTGTGTGTGTAGAGTTTTGTCTCTGAGCCATGCGTATGAGAGTTTGGAGGTGCAGCGGAGGAAGGACGAGGTGAAGTTGAGTCGTCTGGACAGTAAGAAGCAGGAGCAGGCGGAGCGGCTCGGCATGGGCTTCGGCGGACGCAGGTCAGTGCTGCTCCATGACACCCCTAAACACAAACCAAAGACACAGTCTCTTCTTTGCATTTTCTCCTCTTCTCTAGCTTCTTGCCTAATCTAGTTGTCTTAAAAAAAAAAAAAAAGTTTGACAAATTGAATTTGTTCCTTTTTGCTAAGTAATAAGTTGTTTTTGTAAGATGTAAATCTGGGCGGAGTCTGATTTTGACCAATGAGATTTCATTGTGGGCTGAGAGTGGTTTTGACAAATGTGATATGATGTAAGTGGCATTTAATTTTGACCAATGAGTGTGGGCGGAGTGTGATTTTGACCAGTGAGGTGGGAGTGTGGGCGGAGTGTGATTTTGACCAGTGATGGGTGAGTGTGGGCGGAGTGTGATTTTGACCAGTGAGGTGGGCGGAGTGTGATTTTGACCAATGAGTGTGGGCGGAGTGTGATTTTGACCAGTGAGGGGTGAGTGT
>NW_024872919.1:711684-798081 GCF_018340385.1 Cyprinus carpio
GAAAGAACTGACAAAAAAAAAAAAACCCCATGCTCTAAACAAAAACACCGGAAAGAAAACAGTAAAAAACACTGTTAAGGGGAGAAATCATTGGGAAAACAAAAAGACCTAGAAGAAATCGACCTTGGCCAGCTTTAATAACAAGGAGGATTTTCCCCACATGTCTTCACGGGGGAAGCTTTAACGGGTCAGAAAACCCTCCCCCAGGCAAGGAGCAGGGGGGGAGGAATCATTGCATTTGCTCCCCCCCCCGTCCGCTTTAAACCATAATCCAAAGACTTAGGGGTTGTTGCTCACCGCGCCTTTGGGGGGTGGGAAAGTTTTTTTTACACTGAACCTGAAGGTGCGTTTAGTGCACAAGCCCAAATCAATCCGTGGAGGATGTGACAAAACAGAGGGACATGCTATCCGAGATGTGCTTATTGCAAAAAAAAAAAACAAAAATTTCCTAATGTGGGGCTAGAATATGTTAAACTTTAGGATTATGATAATAGTGTTTAGATACTGTATAAAGCCAGTGCATTTATAATTAAAAAAAATAAGTAAAATCAAAACTTTATTCTACATACTTCATTCTTTACTCAGGACTCTAATATATACATAAAACCAGCCATAAAACCCATTTACAGTAAGCACATCACATTAGGTATTGTTATAGTATAGTATTGTTAAATAGTTTATTATATTTTTTATATTACAAACCATCATTTGAATAATAAACACCCCTATCAACAGATCAAAGTTTGTGTCTCTTTACTCTTCCCCCTACTGGTTGTAAAGTTATTAATCCATCTCGAGCAAGTTTGTTAATTATGTATTGCAGAACTATATTCTGGGCATATTCAACTTTTCCTTTTCCATTTCTATTTTTAGAAATCTCCCAACTCTTGCTTTTCTCTTTTGCAGCAAAAGAACTTCTCGTTGAAGTTCAGCCAGCCCCTGATGTAGCCTTGGTGGTTTCCAATCCTCTTTCCTCAAACGGAACGTCTGAAAACAAAACAAAATAACCAGTTAGTTACCTCACAGTTACTGTAGTATTGAAAAAACCGTTGTTATACTATATATATATATATATGTAAAATAAATATATATATATATATATATAGAATATTATATGTATATATATATATAAAATCTATATAACCTAGATGTCACTGATACAACTTACCTTTGGGGCTGTATTTTTGCTGGGGAGTGGGGGCTTGTCACTCGAACATCTTTTCCCAGTTATTGAGTAGGTAGGCTTGAAAAATTTTTCACCATTCATTTTGCATTAGCTAAATCAGTTCAAGAATGGTAAATCTTTTGTTTCGGAGTTTTTTTGCAAGTAATGTAAATCAGTTTCTGAATGGTTACTGGGACATTTACCAGAAAAACACACAGGAAACTGTGTGGGAAAAAAAGGAAAACTGCTCTCTGCCAAAGCGCAGTGGGAAGCGGAGGGGCGATGTCCATTAAATTTTTTTTTGGCTAAACAGGTAATGTAGGTTTATACATTATTTAAATGAATCTAACTATTATACTATCTAATGTTTTTCAATATTTAATATTTACCATATTTTTCCAGACTCTTACACGTAAAAGGTCTTCAGAAATGCCGGCTGCCGGGCGTGGTAGTGTGAGACCTCGAATGTTGAAGCAGAAGACTGCTCCAAAGTGAGAAACAAAAAGAGGGCACATAAAAAGCCACCAAAGATTTGTGTCGAAATTGATTCTTCCTCAGATGCTAACTTTCAAATTCACTTTTAAAAAAAAATTGTATATATCCACTGAAAACAAAAAAGCTAACAAACAACAAAAAAAGCAGGAAAAGAGCCAACAACGCAAAGGAGACTAACCAAGGTGCCAACAATTAATAAATAACAATTTGTTGTGAAATCTATTTTGACGCATGTTTCCATTCCAGATGATGGCAGAGTTTGTTTACCAAAGGAGAATACAGATGTGTCACAAACCTCATCCACTGAAATGTAAGTTGTTAACACATGAGTCAAGAGTCCATTCTATAATTTTGGGGTACATTTTGGCATTTGACAATGTAAAGAAAAACATTTTTCTGATTTTTTTTTTTTTTTTTCAACATCAACTCAAACCTTATTCTAGTGTGTGTGTGAGTGAGTGTGAGAGTGAGTGAGTGAGAGAATGTGAGAGAGAGTGAGAGTGAGTAAGTGTGAGTGAGTGAGAGAGAGTGTGTGAGAGTGAGTGAGTGAGAGAATGTGGAGAGAGAGTGAGAGTGAGTAAGTGTGAGTGAGTGAGAGAGAGTGTGTGAGAGTGAGTGAGTGAGAGAGGAGGGAGTGAGTGAGGTGAGTGAGTGAGTGAGTGAGTGAGTGGGAGTGGAGAAAGAGAGTGGGAGTGAGTGACATGGATTTGCTATTTTAAAACAACATTTCGGAAAAAAGAGAGAGGACATGACTTCTAGTCTTTCATCCACGTGCTTCTTGAGAACATCATATCATGCAATGCAAATTATGTGAGACTTCATTTTTGAAGGGTATTTTCCTAATTTGACAGTAAACACCACATCTTTTTTTCACATTTAGAAATGTGATTGGTATAAATATAATTTTCTAGAAAAGTATGCATTGAGGCTGATGATGAGAATCAAAATGATCTCACAGACATTAGATGTACCCACAATTATAGTATGGCCCAACATGACTATTAACCAATGTCTCCGTTTATCATTCATTCAATTTTGTATTTACAGATTCATCATTCTCCAATATTCATTCTCTGGACAAGGGGTTTGTTTGTAGTATGCTTTTATGGACAAACACATCTTCCCGAATGAATGATATATCTCTCTCTCTCTCTCTCTGCTGGCATGGGTTAAAAAAGCATTACTGGTGTGCATCTTAAGGCAAAACAAATGCACTGACATGTTTTAAGATCAGTCAGTGCACGTTTCTTTCAGTTGAAAATAGCTCAGATTTACATTTTAGTCTCGGACTAGACTTAAAAGCCTTCTCTATGAAACCGGAGGTTAATGTGGCTTTTTGATTTCCACTTTCCTGCAGAGTTTAGCTCCAACTTTGATTAAAAACTCAACTTCATTCAATTATCGATTAATTTCAATAATTAAATTGTTCAATTAATCAACATTGATTAGCTTAATCAGGTGTGCTAGATTAGGGTTGGAGCTAAACTCTGAAGAAGAGTGGCCCTTGAAAACCATTTTTGAAATTGCCTATTCTGTTTATATTTATACAGCAGAGGGAATTGCTGCAGGAGTCAAGCATATCACGGCCTCTTGAAGGTATTTTTCTAAAATTCTATTCTATAATTCAGAATATTATATTTATTGTAATTATTAATAATTCTAGTTAGAGTGAAATTTTGTTTTATGCCACAGTTTGCTTCGCAGCTCCTCGTGAAGAGCCCCCAATGTTTGGACTCTGCAACAAAAAAGTAAGGTCAAGTTTTGATTTTTAAAAATACAGTAGTAATACTACACATTCAAGGAGCATTATGCAATATTTGCTTCACAGGCTATCGCACAAAAAGTCTTGCAAAGACTACAAGAAATTGTCGAGCAAGACATCCTGGCCATGCAGAGGCAGTTACTGGTTGCAGTAGCTGTGACCGCGACACAGGAAGATGGGGAATTCCTGGAAAAATGGGCCATGCCAAACAGTGGAGGATCTGCAGACCCTTGACAGGGATTTGGAAAAAATAAAGAAAAAAGGGCCAAGATGGTAATACTTATGCAAGACACTCAAATCCATTACGAGATTTTTTTGCACATGATATTACCGCTATTTACAACCTGGTGCAAATAGTAGTGACCTTGATACAACATATAGATGCCATTTACATACCAAGGGGGTATTAAAAACTTTTTGAATTTGAATTTAAAACTTTTTAAGAAGAAAAGAGGGGGCGTTTCCATCTCTATCGCTTCATTATTTTGCATAATAACAAAGCCCTAATTTCTGAGAGACGCGGAACGATAGTAGCGCCACACACTATTTCATGCGATTTAAAGGTTTATAATTTTGTGCTATCCTCTGCCTCACCTGTCCAGCAAACACAAACTGGGTCTGCTCAATATTTCTCACTTCCGCGGTAGCCTATAATTGTTTGCAGATCAGTTTTCCCTGCATTATTTGGCAATGTAATACGTATTCCATCAGTATTCTTTCCTTTATCAAGCTCAAGGGTTGAGTGACGTTTATGCTGTTTATGCACAGCAGACGGCACGCAAACCTTAACAATGCAGGATACTTTTACTACTATAAAGCTTTTTCTTGGTAGACTAACAAAACTCAGAACTGAGGCTATTCATGCTGTTCTGCCCCACTCTTCTACCCCACTACCCACTCTGTGTCCTGCACATTCTTAGTTTTCCAACAGCTTCGCATATCTGATTTTTGGCTAACTGAGTGGTTATTATGATTACTGGCTAACTGAGTAAAATGGAAAATATGAATGAAATTAGATCTTAAAATAAGAACAATGTCCAACATTCACATGTTCAAAAGTTTACACCCCCTATGCACATGCTTGCATTACTTTTTATTCATTCAAAAAACTATAATTCCATTAGAGTGGTTTCAGAAGAAAATGTGTTTACATATGAATGTGGAACAACACATCAATCACAGCTTGAATGCTTTCCATTCAAATAACAACAAAAATATTTCATCTGATGTCATGATGCTATATTCTTTTTTTTCCTCTAAATAACAGTCTTTCTTTTTTTTTTTTTTTTCTCTCTTTCTTTCTTTTAAACAGACGAATTACCTTCGGTCCCTTGGAGGAGCCCAGGTGCAACCTTGCACAAAATATTGCGCAAGGTTGCATGAAATGAAGTCTTGGGTGCCTACAGCCTTAAAGGGAAAAAAAAAAAAAAGGCAAACTACCCTTCCAAAACCTGAAAATATGCAGCGTGATCATAGGCAAGTTATCAGTCATTTCTATATTTATAGCCAATTTTTTTTGCACTTTGGAAAATTGTTTCTTGTCCCAAATGTACATTATTTTAAATGATACCATAACTCAAATAGCTACAATGTTTACATGATATTATTCCTACATCTAGGGGCAATGCAGAAGGCGTACAAGTCTCTAAAGGCCAGTGAGACTGAAGACGCTCATTTCAATGGTCCTAAAATTTGCCCCACACAGGCATTTAAAATGGTATGTAATCATGTCAGTTTTGTTTTAATTTTCAATAATTCAATGTACCTCATGCAAAATAGTTTTTGATATTAGTTTTAATAAAATCTAAACTTTTAACTTAGGAAGTATAATTACTAGATGAGTTTAAAAAGTAGTTTAGTTATATTATCCTAGTTTATTATCTTCACTGGGCGTCACTTATACGGTAATGTGCAATTAAAATATTGCAGGGCAAATTAATTGTAGTAAATAAATTCACATCTTAAGGCTTGCAGGTGACTTCAGTAGTTTCATAGAAGTATCATTTTTATTATTATTTTTTTTTCTCAAAGGAAAACTAGGGCAAGTTAAAAGAATTATATAATGTTTATTAATTGTTGTAGAAACTATCTCGCAAATAAATAAATTCCTGGCCAGTAAAAAAATATATATAATTATGGCTGCTAAATTTTAACTCCCCGGCCATCGGCACACAATCCTTAACTGCACTAGTCAATATTTTTTTTTTTTAGGCCTATAATTTCTATCTGACTTGTCTTTTTTTTCCCTTTGTTTTTGTTTTGCAGCTGATGGTGAAGTGAAGATGTTGGAGAAGTTTCACAGTTTTGTTTACCGTACACATTTTCACAGTTATGTTTACCGTACACATTTTCACAGTTTTGTTCACCACACACATTTTCATACTTATAAATTTAGTTTGATGTTGTTTAAAATAAAATGTTCATGTCCCATTTCAGAGATTGAGATTGTTTCTTTAAATGCAAGTCATATATTTTTTTTCATTTAATTCATGGTTCATAAGATTATGTACAATAAGAACAATATTATTGTGTTGTACTACAATACAATATGTATACAATAAACTATGTAGAAGTATTGGCTTTTTAACTGATTATTAATGTACAGACATCAGAATGTTGAGGTTAGGAGAACATTCTGGGAACCTTCAAAGAACTTTCTGGGAACCTTCTTAAGGTTAGGGGAACGTTCTGGAAATGTTCTCGTAAAGTTTCTGAAACGTGCTTAGGTTAGGTGAACGTTCTGGGAACTTTATGGGAACGTTGTGGGAACGTTCCGAGTAGATATTTTTATAGTTCCCCTAACCTTAAGGGAACGTTCTATTTACGTTAAGAAAACTTTCCTGGATAACCAATAGGGAACGTCCTTGGGAACGTTCTGGGAACCAAAAACTAACGTTCCCAGAACGTAAAATTGTTAGCTGGGATTAAGTGAAGTTTCTATTTAGTTTAATTGTTAGCTGGGATACAATACAGAATAATATACAATACTACATACATAGAAATGTTTTTTTATACTATTGCCTGTTAGTTCCTGGTTCTGTCAGTCGAGTCTGTTCTATAAAAGGTAAAATGATGCTAAAAAGATTTGCATGCACGAGGTAAGATTTGTGTAACATGAGTCGATCTATGGAATTTGTGGTCGCTGCTTCGTTCTGCGGAGTGTCTTTCACAGCTTTTGGCTGCTATATTGCTATTATTAAACACCAGATGACGCTGTTTTTGACACTAGCGAAGCTTTGAATCTTTTCCCGAAACAGTCAGAGGAAAGCCTCAGTGCTTCATGAGGCTTCATTTGCCCATCACTACCTTATGCATGCAAATTTTTTTTACCATCTACCTTTAAACATTTAAGGAAAATTAGTCTAAAATGCCACATGGTCTAGAGAAAGACTAATTAAACTCGCGCGTGATTCAGCAATCATCAGTGTTATCAAACTCTCTTGGTGCTGCCACCTGCTAGCGACAGCACCTCCAGCATTTAGTCTGAGGAGGACACAAAAGCCCTCGTTTATTTTCCATAGTAATATTAATATGCAGATGAAACTTAATAGACAGTAAATACATTTCAGCATGCTTACCATTTAGAAGCCTCGTGAGGACTGAACAGCAAAGAGAAGGGTCCGTCTGCAGACTGCAAGAGAGGGGCGTAACTTGAAGTTGTCCAAATCACAGAACCACGCGAGATGTCAAAACAAGAAGTTGTTGAAACCACTTACTCTCTAAGTAGGCACTTAATTTCAATTAGTACTAACTTAGAGCGCTAAAAGAGTACATACTCTACAGCCTGAATGCATGACGTATGAATGCGATTTGGATATCATCCGCTATGTTGACGTTATCATGTGACCTACGACTTTTAAAACAAGCACAACAGCTTAAAAGATATGAGTGACAGGTTTAATTAATTTATTTGTAAGTATCTTAAATCTTGAAAACTTGCCCATTTTGTTGAAGGAAGAAACAGCTGCCCTTTTATTTTGTGATTGTTGTATAGCCAATACATTTTGGGTTGATTTAAGTTCTTATATTTTTAACTCCACTAATGTGATCCACAGTTTTATCTTTAAAGCATTTTTTATTTTTTTAATACGAAAACCCAAAATCGTTATCTCTTGAATATTTTGTTAATTATCTTATGTGCAAAATGTTTCATTCACAAGCAAAAGTAGCTTGAATCTCTTTTGTTTTTTTTTTTTTTTTGTTGTTTATTTTGATTGTTTTGTTTCTTAGGTTTGTATTATAAGAATAGTGTTGGGTTTTTTTAGTTTATTTAACCTTGTCTCTGTGCTTTTTTTTTCCTGTGTATATTATCTTTTGTTTACTGTTTTATTATAATTGTTCATTGTGAGATACAACCATCTTACCCTGATCTTTTATGTAATTATAAGTTCCACAATAATAATAAAAAAGGGACAGGTGCATTTCCCTCAGCATCACTGACTCAACAATCTAGTACAGTTTCCCTCAGCATTTGCAATATTTGTAATATCTGCACAAAGGAAACATCGATCAGCTGCTAGAAGATCTTGCCTTTGGAGAAGACTTGATTTTATACTTTTTATGTATTTATGTTTTAATATTTAGATTTTAATATAATGAATTGCATCGTTTGCTCACCCCAACACTTACATGCAATAATAATGATCAATGCCAACCAATAATTGTATTACTTTTTTTTTTTCTTAAAATTACATTTTAGTAAAACAAGCAAAATTACATTTTTGTTGTGACATAGTTATACACGAATATACACTAGTTGAACAAATGCAGTCGATCTGAATACATACATTTTCAGTCAAGCAATTAATACATTAATAAAATATGTATATTTTATTTAAACTGACAATAAGAAACATGAATAAATGAGTAAAGGAATGAATAAAAGCATCACAATAAATACATAAATATACTGTATCATTTCATATCATTTAGTTATATAATAATAATCATACACATAATTTGTGATAATTGATTTAATAATAACCCAATTTGAATCAAAAACAGAATGTTCTGACAAGCTTTGTGAAATTATACTACATGAACGAAACAAACAGCAGAGGCTCTGAATGAGATGCAGATTCACTCTCAGACAGCAGGAGGTGCCTCTGGAATACAGATACAGACCAGATACAGTGTTTCCTTGGTAACCGCTGTAAACAAAGCTGCACTGCGCCAAAGTCCTTTTAGGCAAGTCGTGCCACTCGGCCGCCATCTTGGCAATGCCTCCGGGCAGCTTTTTTGGACTAACAAGACCAGGCTCCTATCTAAATGAATGAGCATAGAGTCAGAACTGCACTTTCACTGGTCACCGGGAAATAAAAACTGCATGTATAGAAACAGCATTAAAATAAGATACAAATTGGTGAAAAAGTTTGATGACTTTGCCCCAAAATAAGGTTTAAAACGCCTTTTCCACCACAGGTTATACTTTTACTACGCATGCGCAAGGGTTCACGACACCAACTTCATTTACGTCTCTATCCGGAATGCCAGTGTGCCAAGCACTTTAACAAATGCTCAATGTCATTTGTTTTATCAGTGTACAGTACAATATTTTGAATTATTTTCTTGTGTCTTGTTCTTCTTGTGTCTCACTTTTTCTTTGCTTTGTCTACCCCTGATATGGACAGAATTTTTTGTATCCTCATTGTATAACGTTATGTGTTCTGTAAAACAAAATTATTTTTTAAAAACCCTTGAAGAAATGCTGTGCTTATTGACGTTAGGGATACAGTCAGCATATAACCAGAGACAGTTTATATATCGTTACCATCTATATTTACACAACGCACACATACACTGCATATGAAATCTGCCGCCTTTTCAAACAGTCACGTATTTTGGCGGACAAAAATAACGTTAGCATCAAGACAGTAGTCCGGTGCCTTCGTGTTGTTATCACCCTCTTCTATGTGGATTCCATCTGATCTTGCACACACCACAACTCCCTGTCGCCAAATCGTCTCCACTGTCGCAAAACCTCAACTGTGTGCATGCGTCAGTGGAACCAGACGATAGGCTTAGATGTTTCCCGGCTTGAGTGTTAAAAGCAGATGATTGGCTTTCCAGCAGGATGGGCGGGACATGTGCATACAACTGCCATCTTTGCCGTTACAGGTTTTGCTTATATAGTTGTATTGAGGAAGTGGCATGTCTCTTATAAATTGTCTCTGACTGCGCTGAAACACTGCTTTAAGATGAACTATAGAGCTCGGGCATAGACGTTATGGAATGGTGCATTGTGGGTAACGACAGCCATGTTAGAGGCAACGTAAAGCAAGTTTGTAATAAGATAATGGCATAGCCGGCCGGTCTCCAGAAAAAGTTATGGAACATGACAAAAAAAAGTTGGCTATACCATATACGGACAAACTTAATAATGAAGCCAAACAATGCTACTTTAAATAAAATTGAGGTTATAGGCGGAACCGATCCCTATGAACACAATGATTGGTGGAATAATTATTAAAAGTTTACCAAGCCTCAGTTTCCATGATATTTTCTCCTACCTGGTCTGTGCAGTGAGCGCTTACACCTCCGATCAATTTCAAGTCACTGGCGGCTCACCTGCAGTTCACAAATGGATGGGTGCAAGATCTGCAGATCTGCAAATTAAACGTGGAGAAAACAATCGTTCGCACTAAGGTAATGTTAACATTAACCAAGCATCAGTGGTGACAAACACACACACACACACACACACACACACTTGTCAGATTCTGTGAGCTATGAAGCTTGTCTATGCGGGTTTGTTACACTTCAGGAGTAATTACTCTAATTACTGTAATTACTAATTAGTAATTACTGATCACCTATCATACGTGCAATAATCCACTGTTTTCGTCCGGTAGTTCTGTAATCCAGTATAATATTGGACCGATTTGTCCTTAAGTAAAAGTACAGAAGTACTTGTTTTTAAAAGTATATTGTTTACTAATTCATGTTCTGTACACATGTTCTTATTGTGCGTTACATCCCAGGTCTAGGGTCCAGGAGAATGACATAAATAAATTTGTCACACCTGACGTATCTTTTTTTTATTATTTTGAAACAAGTTGTTCAAATTGGTAAATACAGTCAGCTTAAAAATATCAAAAAGCAAATTAAGTTCAGGATTGGGTCAAAAGAAAAATTTTAAACAAAAAATACAGACACTAAACTGACTCCCAGGTGAGTCATTGGATGCATCATCGGATGTGGTGGCAGAAGGCTTGCTGCCGTTGAATCCTCCGCTGATATCTGTCAGAATTTCCACTGATCCCTTTGTGACCAAGGTGTAGAGACAGTGCCCAATCAGGGTCGCACTGCAACATTTCATATGCTGGCTTGCCTGAAAACAACATAAAAAAAAACAGTTTTTCTGTTACGTAGCTGGCAGCAATTGTGTGATTTATATTTAAACGTATTAATTTGGCAGAGATGTTTAAATCCGAAGAGACTTACAACAATGAAATAACTTTAAGCTATTAACAATAAAACTACAGAGCTCCAGCAATAGGATAATATGTAAGCTATTAATAATAATAAAGCATTTTAACATTTAAGCTACAGAGCTACAGCTTCAGCAACAGAATACTATTTAAGATCCAGTGCAGAGGAGACTATAGCTATTTTATTACAAATGCATTTGTGTGTCTATTGGCTGATGCTTTCTAGAAATGTAAGGTACAGATTATGTCATAGCCTGTCAGTATTACACTAACCTAGTCTATCCACCAAAATCTAGATGAATAAACGAGGTGACACTGTTAATTGAGAATTGATATGCTGATTTGGCTAACAGCTACATCAGTATTTTTATATTTAACAGCTTGCTCCCAAAACACAGCAATGTACTTACTGTTTTAATCTGAGTTGCATAAATTTAGTTATGTGCTAAATTAATACATTCAATGTAAATGTAGCTAGCTAGTTAACCCTGGCAGCTGAAAATCTATTGACCATGTCATAAAAATATCAGTTATCAGTTAGTCTAATGGCTAATCGTGATTAGCCGTGATGCTAACGGAGTTGACTACAAAGCAAAAAGACCACAGCTTTGATAATAATACCTTACCTTTGTGAAAGTGCCGTGAGCAAACAAGCATGGATGTGGAAATATTATCGAAGGTGATGGTTTCTCCGTACAGCGGCGACCCAAGCCATCCGACGCCTCTTGGTGATTTCAGACACCAAGTCTCCTTGTGTTTTTTCCAAATAGGAAAATGGTGAAAACTAATATGATTCACGAGGCATTTGCCCTGTCGATCATGAGACCGATTACAGCAGTTCACAATACAGCAATACTGAATCATTTTCCAAAAAATAACCAAAATTAATGACCAAATGACCAACGTTACCTACTGCCTACTATACGCTACTATACAGTACATCTACTTCCGTACCGCGATTCCCACAATGCATTGCGACGATCCCAATCTCTATACTAGACGCTTCAGATCAAAGCCTCAGCGGTCTAACAGCACTCTTCAGTGTCAAAATGACTGAGATGGCCAATCAAATCAAAGTAGGTGGGGTCTACTGTTGACAGAGAAGCAGAACACGAAGAGAGCGAGGTAAGATGAAGTTGCAAATCATATAATATTAGTCAACTTTTAACGATACATTTACGATAGAAATGTTAAATGAACGACAGCTATAACCAGTGATGCAAACTACCGTAATTTATTTTTTCTCAAATATGGCCACTTTGAGAGAGAGAGAGGGAGAGATGTAAATTTTCTGCGTCTGTCTGTCTCTACAAACAATGAAGCTGCGTTTAGTTACTTAAAAACAGCAATTTTACCGTCCCTCCTTGCTGAGAAATATAATGTAGTGATTCAGTATCGATTAATAAAATTCACGTGTCAGCGCTGACAACAAGTTTATGAGCTTTTGAATGTTACTTTTTGCACAGGGCGATCTCAGATTTTTGTGCCAAAGGTGTGTGTGTGTGTGTGTGTGTGTGTGCATCATTAAAAAATGTGTATGTACTGTGCAAAGCATTATTGCATTCTGTATAATACATAATGCATTAAAGGGGGGAGGGGGGGGGGTTGCTGTTGGCACAGTGGTTAACCAGAAAAATTTAAAATGGCACATCATGCCGGAAAGGTTCTCCTACCCCTGCTCTAGATCTAGATTGCACCCAGGAGATGTTGCTGTGTATGCATTTTCTGAACAGATTTCTCTACCTGAGAGTATTATGGATAGTCTCACACACTTGTGATTAGACCAGATTAGTAACCCACACAAATCAAGTCATGGAAGTGTTCGTTGCAGTCAGTCATGGAGCAGCTTTCAAGTGTCTCAAAAAAAAATCTCCTCCAAAGGTCTTCCTGTGTCATGTATTGCCAGTCTTTGCTTCATCCTCCAACAAGGTCATGTATTGCCAGTCTTCTGCTTCATCTTCTCCAACAAGGTATTTCTGTGTCATGTATTGCCAGTCTTCTTGGAGTGTCTGGGTGGACAGTATACAGATGACTGGCAGAGTTAAACTTCACTGTTAGAGGTCTATACAGCACTTTATCTGATTCAGAACTTGATAACCTTGTTGCTCATATAAAAGAAGACATGCCACATGCAGGTTATGGGCTTACTAAGGGGAGTTTACAAACCAGAGGACATGGGGTTGAATGGGAGAGAGTAAAGGCCCTTAATGCATCGTGTTGACACCATGGGCATCCTCTCCTGTTTGAACATGCTTGAACATGTTTGTGTTGTCGAGAAAATAGTCAGTTCCTGGACCGAAAGCACTTGTACACATTGATACAAACCACAGACTGATCCGCTGAGTGTATTGCCGCGTTTCTACTGAAATTACCCGGAACAATTGTACCAGGAACTTTTTTCCCCAGGAACTATTTTCCCCCAGACCTGTTGCTTTCTGTGTTTCCACCGGGGTCTAAAAGTACCAGGAAGATTAGGCAAATAGTCTGGTGATGTAGGTCTGCATGCGTTTCTCAATAAAAAGTACGCAAATTATGGACTTGCATCCTCGTAGTTCAGACTTTGCGCATTCGACTCAGGAGTGTGATGTCCACGACGACGCAAATCTGGTAATTCTGCAAACAGCAGCGTACTTCATAACATCAGTCAGCTAGCCTTGGCTACTGCAATTTTCCCCACTGTATATTTACAATAAAACGAAATAGGATATAAAATACCACTGCCTCCTTTCATTTTTCATTTAAAAATAATAATAGCAGAATAAATGTACTTAGTTCAGGGAAATGTGTATATATACAGCCATTACAATGAAACGAAATATTACATCAATTGCTTCTTTTTATTTTCAGTATAACATATAGATAAATTGAATACAGACCAAAGATTACCTGTTAGATTTACCCAAAACGAATTATATTTTATGTTTAACCACTAAGGAGACATAAGAGCCAGCGGCAAATGTCAGAAGGACTAGCCGAGTTGAGACTGCTCTCGGCAGATACATGAGCACTGAGCTTCCGCTGATCGTGTCGAGCTGAGCTTCTCCGAATTCGGCAAAACACATTTTTAAATAGGCGCTGGCTTAATAAATAAACCGCAGATTTGAGTTTTAAACAACTACATTCTCACCTGAAATACTTTTAAAATTACATTTCATGACACAATGACAGTAATATTTTGAAAATGATCAGAATAAATGGTGGTTGAAATCACAATGCTGCGTGAACTCAACCAATCAGCATGTTTAGCACCCAAGTCTCGCCCCCGAAAGTTCCGGAACTTTGAAAAAGTACTACCTCGCCAGCAGGGACTTTCTGAGGGGCATTTTTTTTTTTACCCGGAACTTTATTAAGTTCCTGGTTCCTGCGGTGGAAACACACCAGGTACCAGCCCAAAGTCCCTAGTTCCTGGGTAAAGTTCCAGTGGTGGAAACGCGCCTTATGTATGTATGTACTGTGTCTGTCTGATCTAAGCAATCCTATATCCGGGGGTTAAATTGGGATTTGTTATGTGGGGGGGCCTCTATGGTATCAAGCTTATATATATGGCTGCACACTTCTGATCTGAATGTTATCCGAGGACACATTGAGATAGGATTTCAGTGTAATGTAAACGCAATCTAGCCACTGTTTCTGCATTTGCAGGTCGACATCACGCAAAATGCCGCCCCCTCCTCACGAACTGTGAGTAAAAAAAAGATGGAGAACACCCGTGTGGAGCACTTGTGAGACTCCTACACTCGTCTTTGATTTGTAAAATGTCCCGCGACTGAAAATGCTTTTCAAAAGAAAACCCACCAATTCAGGTTGACTTTGCACCATGCCGTTCTCTGCTGACTTGAGCAAGGCACCGAACCCCCAACTGTTCCCCGGGCGCCACAGCATACATGGCTGCCCCTTGCTCCGGGTGTGTGTTCACGGTATGTGTGTTCACTTTGGATGGGTTAAATGCAGAGCATTAATTCTGAGTATGGGTCACCAAACTTGGCTGTATGTCACGTCACTTTCAATATTGTGTGGGAAAGACAGATCCGATCGGTTATCCAGATAGAAGTCAGTTGATGTTGCCAAGTGTAAACGCACCGTGTTCTGATTGATTGATCATCCCATGTTAATGCCAAGTATAAACGCAGCCTATATATATATATATATATATATATATATATATATATGTGTGTGTGTGTACTGTATTATATGGATGACAGTCAGACATGAATTATTCAAATGAAGTTCTCTTAGCCTCATTTTGGAATAATCTGAAGCATTTTTATATTTAAAGACAGTCTTCTGTGGGTTTTAGAGAGGATTCCAGTCATTCAAGCAAGGAAGAGGTCAAAAGGGAGTCTTGCATTAGTTCTTCATCATTAGAGAGGGAAATCCCACTTTTGTCCTTTGAGATTCGGAATGTGTGTCTCCAGAACCGTTTATCTTGGGTTAACTGCCTAAAGTTGAGAATGCTGGAGGAGTTCTTTTTATACAGTCAGTAGTTTATAAAATCATCCGTAGAGGAGTAACTAGTATACTCAGGCTTGGTGGTGACAGGTCTCAGTTTTATGGTCATCCAGTGTGAGAGACTCAGTTTTCAGACTCAGAATTCAGTTCTTTGCGTTGTTTCAACAAAATTCTGGGCTGCATTTCCCAAAAGAATCGTAAGCTTTGGTGGTTTCAATGGGTCTACGATGTACTTAAGCTTATGTTTGATTTTTTTGGGAAAATGATGATGTATTCTTTGTTTTTTTTATCGCTAAATTTTACATCACAAACTGACAATTTACATGTAGCAAGCAGGGTGGGGCTGAGAGTCATGGGAACAGAGCAAGGAGGCGGGAACCTTCCATGAAACTCGAGGCCTATGTAACTTGAGGCATCTCTCGGCCCCATCCTGACTGCCACAATGATGTTTGAGGTCTTTTTGATATGTGAAACACATTTTACACTGAAGACACGTAAAAGGTCTCTCTCCAGTGTGAAGCCTCATGTGTTTATTAATGGTTGCTTTATGTCTGAAGCTCTGTCCACAGTGATCACGTCACCAGTGTGACTGTTCGTGTGATAGTTAAGGTTTAGTTTTGTAGTTGCTTCTTTCTATTGTAACAGTTTGTGTGTTTATTGTTTATGTCTTGTTTTTGTTGTGATGTTCTTATTAAAGCTTGTTTGTCGTGTGAAACTGTTTCCACACAGTTTACATGTGAATGGCTTCTCTCCAGTGTGTACTCTCTTGTGCCGGTTAAAGTTCCCTTGTTGAGTGAAACTCTTTCCACACTGAGGGCATGTGTAAGGCTTCTCTCCAGTGTGAATCCTTATGTGCATGTTAAAACTTCCTTTTCCAACGAAATTATTTCCACACAGTTTGCAGGTGTAAGGCTTCTCTCCAGTGTGAATAGTCATGTGGGCATTAAAAGTGCTTTTATGAGTAAAACTCTTTCCACATTGAGAGCAGGTGAAAGGCTTCTCCTCGGTGTGAATTCTCATGTGGACTTTAAGATTTCCTTGTTTATTGAAACTCTTTCCACATGGTTGGCAGTTGTAAGGCTTCTCTTCGGTGTGAATTCTCATGTGGACTTTAAGTTTTCCTTGATGGCTGAAACTCTTTCCACACTGTTGACAGATTAAATGACTTCTAGATCTAGTCCTTTGAGCTCTTTTTTGTGAGGAAGTCTTTGCTGTCTGTGAGCAACTAGATTTTTGTCCAGTTATGAATTCATGGTGTTTTTTGTACTGATCTTTATCTTGTATTTCTTTAAGTTCTTCACTCTCTTCTTTCAGGTCTAGGGTGAAAAGAGACGAATACAAGTTAACATCCATTTAGAAGCAACAGTGGAAAGAAATAGAACAGAAATAGAAGATAATGGCTACAATCTGCCTTTCATGTCTAAAACAGGGATGTCAAACTCAGCTTGTAGAGGGTCACAGTCCCACAGAGTTCAGCTCCAACACAGTTTTCAAGTGATGAAGACCTTGATTCAGATGTGTTTAATTAGAGTTGGAGCTAAACTCTGCAGGGCTGTGGAGGAGAACTGAATTTGGCATTCCTGGTATAAAATATTTTAAAAATATATATTTCCGGGGTGCTCGCGGACGCTGGAGAAGATGGCCACCTAAATTGTAGCTCCGCTCCTGATTGCTTAATAAATTGCTACCCTCTTTGATTTAAGTTAAAGAATCTCCTAATTAAAAAGCTCAACACACAACTAACGTGTATGAGACTCAACGTGTCCTTCCACTTATTGCAACCTCACGATCACAGTAAAAGAAAGAAACAAACTGCATCAGCAGAAACGTCCTCGTCTTCAACAGAACAAACTGACCCAGTTTTAAATGAAATACGAGCACTTAGTACCCGATTGGGGAACATCGATGGTCTTTTTGATACTATCGAAAGTCGTCTCGATGCTGTATCGACCTCTGTTTCTGCAGTTCATGATACTTTATCCAACTTATCACAAAGAGAGTCCTCGAGTGAATGGAAGCTGAAAACAGAATCTCTACCACAGAGGATGCTCTGCAGGCCAATGAAGGTGAACTTTCTGCTTTGATGAAAATGGTGACTCAGCTTCAAGCTAAAGTGGATGACCTAGAAAGCCAAGGAAGACATAAGAATCTGTGAATCGTTGGATTACCCAAGAAAGCTGAGGGCTCTACCCTGCTCCCCCAATTCCTGAGGGAAATGATACCGAAATGGCTTGACCTGTCTTTTGATCTCAGGCTTGAAGTTGAGAGGGCACACTGATCCCTTGCACTTGCTCCAGGAGCTTTCAAGATCGCTTAATGGAAGTGATGAGGAAGCGGAGGGAATTCGATGCTGTGAAGAAGATTCTAGTCGAACGCAAAATGTTCTGTGGATTTGTGTACCCGGCCAAGTCTTCATGATTCAGAGCTTCGCCCATTCAGCACTCTGGCCACGGTGGAGGAGTTCATAGAGAGTTTGCAAAAATAAGCGATAAAGGGATTCTTATCTACTCTCTCATTTTTACCATATACAGAGGTGTAGTGACTTTAATATTCCCTTGTTCTCATATGCCATTTATTTGTTTGTAATCTGTGCAGAATGGCAGATGTGACTGTTAGTTCATCAAGTCAAGTCAAATCTGCTTTATTGTCAATTCTTCCACATGTACAGTACATACATACAGAGAATTGAAATTGTGTTTCTCTCAGACCCTTGGTGCATACAGATAACACTAACAGTAGAGTTCATATTATGGACATATTTTCCGTCATTTTCTCCTGTATGAATACTGTGGGGTAATGATGTCTATTTTACTGGAGCAGATTAACTTTGCGGTTCTCGAAATAGGTATGATCCCGAACCTTATGTTGGTAGCAGGTATAATGAGTCCAGTGGGGTACAGAGATCCAGGTTTAGGGGTATTCAGTTGGGGACGGAGCCGGGGTGGGGGTTGTTTTTTTTTTTTTTTGTTATTTGTTCTTCAAGGTTAAAAATTTGCCCATCAGATTTTTTTTTTAATCTTTTTGTCAGTCTCTTATTAACAGTCTCTTATTTGGTCACACTTTGTTGTAATGCAGACCTCGACTAGATTTATGACATGTAATGTCAAAGGATTAGGGCATGTGGTAAAAGAGAAAAAATACTGAATACTAAAAAAGGAAAAAAAATCACATTTGCCATGCTTCAAGAAGCTCATCTATCAGATAGCGAAAATTTGAAATTGAATCAAGATTGGGTGGGTCAAGTGTATTATTCCTCATTCACAGCTAACCTTAGGAAAAGAGGCACAATTATTTAAATTAACAAACACTTGCCATTTATTTTTGAAAATCAAATCAGAGATCCAGAAGGTAGAATTATTTTGGTCATAGGCTTCATATTTGGCCAGCCTATTACAATGTTGAATGTTTACGCACCCAACGAAGATTATCCCAAATTCATATCCAAAAATGATTTTGTTATTCAATGAGCACTGCAAATGTCTAGGAATCTGTGCTGGAGACTTCAATTGTGTGATGGATGAAAGACTAGACAAATCTTTATCAGGCACTCTATTCAATCCTAAATCCTCTTGACCACACAAATTGTTTGTTTATATATTAGAAAATTTTTTATATGTATATATATTTAAATGTATATTTTCTGTTTAAAATTATTAGTACATGATCATATGTAGTGATACCGTCCAGCATCTTTAGAGATTTAATTTCTCTCTCAGATTGTGTCTTTTTAATCTGATATGTTAACACTCTACAAGATTTGTTGTTGTGCTCCTTATAAATAATGCATTTCGATCCTACTACGAATCACTCTATTGTTCACAAAGCAGTGCATTGCAATTTGAATTTCAAACTTTATTTTTTATAATATTTCCCTCCCAGTTATTTTGGATAGAGACAGAGACGACCTTAACTCACCTATAACTCCAAAAGAAGTCATCCCAACGGATTTTCCCCTAAATTTTATAAATAATTTTGGCCCGAGCTTTCTAATATTTTTATGCCTGCTTTACAAGTTATTTTAGATCAAGCAACAATACCTGAAATGTGGAAAACTGCAAATATCTATGTAATACTTAAGAAAGACAAAAACCCACAAGATTATACATCATACAGACCAATAAGTCTACTTAATACAGATTATAAAATACTGACAAAAGTTCTGGCATGTGGGTTAGAGAGCATACTACCCAAGTTAAGCCGAACAAAACAGGATTTGTGAAATCGCATTATGGCATGGATAATATATGCTGACTTTTAAATATTATTACATTTGTTTAAAGTGAAGGGCATCCTGCACTTGTTGTCTCCCTTGATGCTGAAAAAGCTTTTGACAGAGTCAAGTGGGAATTGTGTTTGACACTCTTGGAAAATTTAACCTAGGGAATAATTTTATTAGGTGAATTAATTTGCTTTACTCTGATCCTAGGGCCACAGTAACTGCAAATGGTCCCACTTAGACCCCGTTCTGCATATGGAGAGGCACAGGGCAGGGTTGCCCTCTTTCACCTTTGCTTTTCACTCTAGTCATTGAACCTTTTTCATTACGAGCCAGAGACAAAAATTCAATAAAATGCCGAAAAAACGGTCAACCAGTTCTTTTTGCGCAAATCGAAACGTAATGACTCATTGGCGATGATTGCCCTTGATTAAAGCCTTCTGTTTACCCCCCGCGCTCATAACAGAGATAGACAAAACCCGCTCATTAGACAGAGCAAAAATTCCCATGGCATTATAGTGGGAGAAGATCATCGAGCATCACTTTACGCTGATGCTGTACTAATATTTATGTCTAAACCAGAGCAGTCTATTCCAGTATTATTGGAATGTATTTCTTATTACAGTAATTTTTATTTTCTATAAACTAAATCTTTCTAAATACATTGCATTACCTTTAAACTTCTTTTCTTTAAAACAACTAAAATCAATTTCTTCTTTCCAAATATCTTCACCCCAAAAAAGGGTTTTAAGCCAGTTATTGATATCTTTTGCTGAAGTGTGTCAATAGAAAATATCAGTTTACATTTCCAAATATTCTTTTTGCCATTCATTTTAATAATAATGTAGTGAGATTTCTGAATGCACAAGCAGTCTGAGAACAGCCTGTGCTCCACACAGATATCTGATCTCACCATCATCGAATCTGTCTGTGATTACATGAAGAAACTGAGACAAACTAAATCCAGAAGAACTGTAGCAACGTCTTCAAGACATTTTAAGCAACCTGCCTCCAAAGCTACAGTACTGTGAGAAGTTTTAGGCACTTGTGTAAATATGCTGTAAAGTAAGGATGCGGTCAAAAATATTGTCATAAATGGATTTTATTTATCAATTAACTTATATTAACTAAATCAAATCAATATTTGGTGTGACCAACCTTTGCATTTAAAACAGCTTTTTTCCAGGTACACTTGCACATTGTTTTTCAGGTTGATTTGCAGGAAGGTTTCTTCAAGCGTCTTGGAGATACGACCACATTTCTTCTGGATTTAGTTAGTCTCATTTTTATCTCTTTCTTCATGTAATCACAAACAGATTCGTTGATGGTGAGATCAGATCTCTGTGTGGAGCACCGGCTGTTGTCAGACTGCTTGTGCATTCAAGAATCTCACTAGATTATTATTAAAATTAATGCCAAAATGAATGTTTGGAAACGTAAACTGATATTTTCTACTGACACACTACAGAAAAAAATATAAATAACTGGCAGAACATTCTTTGGGGTGAAAATACTAATGTGCCTAAGACTTTTGCACAGTACTGTATGATTCATGAATATGTAATGGTGCATATATTTTTTTTTTTTTAAAAAAAATCTTCCTTCTAGAGTTATTTTTCTTGATGGCTATCGAGTTTATTGTCACTGAATGACTTTAATGAGGTCAATGTAACATTATGTGTCATTGTTTACAAGCTGTCTTATTGATGCTTTCTACAGTACAAACACTGATTGACTGATTACATTATACATGAAATGGATTTCTGTAAGTTACAGCCTACAGGTGTTTTCAGCACACAGTCTGATGTTCATTCATGTTTATTCTGTGCTGTAATCAGTAGTAAAGCAGAAGAGATGATCCTTCACGTGCGCTTTGCTTGATCTGAGGCGGCAACAGTGATCTGTCACAGCACATTAAAGAGTGCCAAAACAGTATTTATTGTTTGAATTTCATGAGAAAACCAGCAAAAATTTTAATCTTTAATTTCAAAAGTAACAAAGCTTATTGGGTTTTATTGGATGGGAAGCACACTACAATGTTCTGTTCATTCAACAACTGAAAACAGCATTGACCCAAAGATAGACTGGGATTTAAGAATATATATCAGTTCTTAAAAATGAGAATCAATTAAATTCAAGAAATCTGTGGAGACTGTTGCATAATTCAGTGATATAATTAAAAGTTATTATTGTTTTTAATTAAGCAGTACATACTGGGTTTAATGTTACACTCAATGACTTTTGTTTTGTTTGGGCTACTTCTGTATTATTTTTCCTGGTCACTTGATCTGTTCATTGATTTCAGTTCTGCATTTAATACTGTAATCCCTCCCAAACTGATCTCCAAGCTCAGCCAGCTTGGAATCAGCACATCCATCTGCAACTGGATTCTTGACTTTTTGACTAACAGACCTCAGTCTGTTAAATTAGATAACCTCTCCTCCTCCATCATCACCCTGAACACCGGCGTGCCACAGGGCTGCGTACTGAGCCCTCTTCTGTACTCCCTATTCACCCATGACTGCGTTCCTGTTTATGGCTCCAACACCATAATCAAATTTGCAGATGACACCACGGTGGTAGGTCTGATCAAGGACGACGATGAGTCAGCCTACAGGGATGAGGTGCAGCACCTAGCTGTGTGGTGTGCCACCAACAATCTGGAATTAAACACCAGAAGACAAAGGAGATCATTGTGGACTTCAGGCAGACTAGGAGTCATGCACACACCCCCATCTACATCAACGGAGCTGTAGTGGAGCGTGTGTCGAGTTTCAAGTTCCTTGGCATCCACATCTCTGATGACCTCACCTGGTCCCTATACCTCCACCCTGGTCAGAAAGGCGCAGAAGCTTCTTACGGAGCCTTAAGAAAGTTCACCTAAGTCCCAGGATCCTTGTGGAATTATACCGCTGTACCATTGAGAGCATACTCACAAGCTGCATCTCAGTATGGTACAGCAATTGCTCCGCATCTGACCGCAAAGCACTCCAGCAAATGGTGAAAACTGCTCAACGGATCACCGGCACCCAGTTAACTTCCACTGAGAACATCTATCAGAAGCGCTGTCTGGGCAGGTCAAGAAACATCATCAAGGATGCCTCTCACCCTAACCATGGACTTTTCACTCTCCTTCCATCCGGCAGACGTTACAGGAGCCTACGCTCTCGGAATAGCAGGCTCAGGAAGAGCTTCTTCCCCGAGGCCGTGACCCTTCTGAACGCCACACCACCAATCTAACCGGCACCTACTGTACTTTATTACTGCACTGGTCAAAGTACTTTACATACATGTATTTGCACTACTCATATTTGCACATACTGCACACTGTTCTAGTTATCGCACTGTAAACTAGTTGCTACTGTACAAAGCACAGTAAACTATTCTATAAAAATATAATTGCACTACTGTTTTTGCATAGAATTCATTTTAACAATACTTTTTGCACACTCATCCAACTGTATTTATTACCACTGTTCTCACGTTGCTGCTGTTCATAATGTGTATATATAATCCTACATTGCTCTGTTCATAATGTACATACAATCCTACACTGCATTCCTATTTATATTCTGTATATACTCTGCTCAATACTGTATATAGCAACCTCACTGTACATTCTGTAAATCATAGCTTCACTTATTTTGCACTTTTTATGTATATAAAACACTATATTCTTGCACTTCTGGTTAGATGCTAACTGCATTTCATTAGCTCTGTACTTGTACTCTGCATAATGACAATAAAGTTGAATCTAATCTAATCTAATCTAATCTCAACATGTCTGTTCACATGACAAGAACCGCTCTGTGTCAAATAAAACCACTTTATTTATGACACTCATATGTTATTCTTGAAAAATATCATTCATTTCTATAGAGCTGTACATTTTAATAAGGATCAAATCAAACTGAGTTCAGCTTTGAGAATGAAAACTAACCTGTTTGTTCCTCAGTATCTTCATGTTTGACTCTGAATGCTTCTTCAATCTTCACGTCTTCACTCTCCTCTTTAATAAACCCCATCTCTGTTTGTTCCTCCGTATCTTCATGTTTGACTCTGAATGCTTCTTCAGTCTTCGTGACTTCACTCTCCTCTTTAATAAATGCCATCTTAATAATAGTGAGTCGTGATGGAGGTTTTCTGTGTGTTTGGACACTTGTCCTGTTATTAACAGATTGGAAAGTAAATTAAAAGTAAATCTCTGTGTGCATCTCAATCAGTTTCCTAGTTCTGAGTCAGAGTGAGAGTTAATGGCCTTAACCTGATAAGACTAAAACAATTAAATAATTAAAACAATGAAAAGTACACAAATTATATAGAAGGTTTATATTTGTAGATTTACATTTTTATTATATTTAATAGATTAGACTTTAATAAAAACATGCAGTTGCTTTGTAAAAGTTACAAACGTGTGTACATTATGTGTTTTCTTGTTCTCGTTGTTCTGAGCAGCAGTGTGACGTCAGCGTGCAGTGATTCGAATCACTGAATCATTCTGCGATGCAATTGATTCAGAGTTTATTAAAGATACTGTGTTTAGGCTAACTGAGACTTGTTATAGCACTTATATATCATTGCTCTTTTGTTGTTTTTGATTGCTTCCTTTGTCCTCATTTGTAAGTTGCTTTGGATAAAAGCGTCTGCTAAATGACTAAATGTAAATGTAATGTAATATTTATTACATTTATATTTACTAACTTCCACTTTAATGAAAGCGTTTGCAGTTTATTTAAATGTAATTAATGCATTTACACTGTTCTGAGCAGCAGTGACGTTGGTGTGCGTTGATTCGAGCGAATCGAATCACTGAATCATTTTGAGAAGCAATTGATTCAATTGACTCGAAATACTTTCGAAAAGCTCCGTTTATCTCACTGCTTTGCCAGTGACTGAATTCGTGTTTATGATAAACTGATTCACGATAAACATTTCAGTGTTGCATTCAGTAATTATTTTAATTTCACAGTTTTATATGTAGTTCTCTAAATGGCTTGATTTAAACACTTTAAATGGTTAAAAGCACACACCTCTCTCTTCAGCCGAATCACAGACGCGGGAGCGCACGCAGCCTTGTGACGTCACACCGCCAGGCCAGAATAAAAGTCCTGTTCGCTAAAATAATATAATTTTACATTAGAAAACTAATATAAATAATAAGATATAGGATGAATTGAAGAGATTTATTGCAGAGTTGTCAGAAGCCCAAAAGCGCTATCAATACTTTATAGCTTTATATCTAGTCTTATATCTAAAAGTAAACAACTGTGAAGTTCTTTCAGTTCTTGATGAACTACAGAACATTTGTGATATTCTTCATCAAAGATAAACTCCAGTATCTGGTCTTCAGATTACACTGGAAAGAACCTGTGAGTAGTATAGTGTAATTACATTATGCACTTTGGGTCGCCATAGACCTTTTTAAAACACAGACTGAACAAAATTAAGCACTGCTTAGTAATTGTTCAACAAAGTATTGATAGTTGTGTAATTATCGTCATACTAACAGTTGTCTGAAGTTTTGGTTGATTATAATCCACAACATATCTTTCTATCAAAGTTATCTGACATTATCAAGATGAATTTGTTCTGACACCGTTCAACGTTCTTGTCATATTTTATTACCAATTTCTAAACTATAGCAAATAAACTGTGATAATCTAAGACATGTTGAAGGTGTCTGAATAAATTTAGTTTTGACTGGATTTATAATTTTTACAGTGAAGACTATGCAGTGCTATTTTACATTTGATTATTCGGTTTCTACATTGTGTAAACATCACAAATAAATAAACAGAATGAACATTAAACAAATTAAACCATTTCAAACAGGGCCCGCTGGTACAACCTGCACCGGGCCCCGCTAACCCCAGCTACGGCCCTGTAAATATGAAACTATGGTAAAGGATCATAAATTTAATGTCTTCAGACAGTGAAGACTGGCTGCTGCACAATGCACTTTAATTAATCTAAACTCAAATAATGTCAAGCTGTCGGTCAGTTAGTCACAAAATGTACTTACAAAGCCAAAGATGATGTGAAATATGGCTCTGAAAAGAGACTTTGGGCTGGTGTTCAGACACAAGCAAAGGGGAGAAAAAATAAACACTGCAGAACTTGTGAGAGAGATTGCACAAATAAGAAATGTATTCAGTTTATTTTTTATTGATCATTATTGACTGACTTAAACACGGCAAAGAGATGCAGGATGCTAGACTGTGTGGTAAAGTAGCTATTCCTTTAATGTTTTTCCTAAGACAGTGAAGACTGGCTGCTGCACGGACTCAAATAATATGGTACTGTCTCAGTCACTTAGTCACAGAATATACTTAAAGCCAAAGATAATGTGACTCTGAAAAGATCCCTTGGGGTGGTATTCAGCAGCTGATACAAAAAACAAAAAAAACCTGATTGTGAAATATTGCAAATGTCTTTATGAATTAAAAATGCTATTCAGCTTTTATTGATCATTGATCAAAAGGTGCTAGACTGATCACTTACAGAAACCAGATGGAGACAACACTGAAAATAGAAGAGTTGTTTTCATGGTATAAATTAAAAAGGCTCTGATTAATGAAAATGTAGCCTACTATAACATCTAAAGCACAGATGAGATAAGAATGCACAGAGAATAGATTTTATTACATTAAACCCTATCAGCTATTAAGTAACAGAAACATGTGACTTTATTATTCAAAGTTGAGATTATTATTATTATTATTATTATTATTATTATTATTATTATTATTATTATTATTATTATTATTCGTTATCATTATCATTATCATTATCATAGCGTTCCTGTAGCTCAGGTGGTAAAGCATTGTGTTAACAAGAGCAAGGTTAGGGGTTCAATTCCCCGGGAACACATGATAGGTAAAAATTGATAGCCTGAATGCACTGTAAGTCGCTTTGGATAAAAGCGTCTGCTAAATGCATAAATTTAATTTAATCATTCTTTTAAAGTGACTAGTCTTTCGGTCTCAAAGTGCAAGTCAATGGAAAAGGGCACCTCGCGCTAAAAACCAAGCCAGCGAGACTGGTGCCCTTCTCTAGCATGCTATAATAATAAATAATAGTAATAATAATATTTAGAATTGTGTCTTTATTTATTTTATAGTAATGTTAACATGATCGTAATCCTGAAACGAATGAGCTTCTCTGCTCATTCCGTTAGCGTGTATGACGTCACACAGTCACCTAACGGCATTTTATGGTTAACGAACGGTACAGACTAAAGGAACAAAAAGGGCGGAAAACCATTCTGCGTGAGAATTAAAAATGTAAAATTTACTGGTAAAGAAAGTCCGTCAATTTTAGGACAGTTCATCAAGTTTCATACGTGCGTTGATGTGACCCTGAGAGGAAAAAAACGTGTTAATGTATTAATATTTTATGTGACATTGTGGTTATATGTTTAAATATTTGTTTAAATAAGATGTTTGAGTAAAAATACATTTACCTCAGTGCTGCAGGTGTCAAAAAGGATAAAATCACATAAAAAATTTTTCTAAGCAACATTTTTTCATTTTGCTATTTTTTTTTTAAATTATGGAAAGGAACACAAATTATGCAAATGGTCCCAATGAGTCGTATATCTGTTTTATAGATGTTATGTTATGTCTGCTCATAAAATAAATTATTTATTTATTAAATGTATGAGATTAGAAATATCTTACCTGTCTCCACACGTTCTTTTCTAGTGGGTTGTGAAGAAAAAGATGAGTCAAGTACTCCGATGGCAACAAAATGAAGACAGTGTTCAGTCTTGTGGTTTGAGCTTTGTACAATGAGTTTTTTAAATGAGAATTTGAAATCCACTTCGAGTTGCTGACCTTATGAGTTTTGCAAGATCTCAAGTTTTCAATTTCTCAAATGGGAATGGATTGCAAGCATCAAGATTGCAAAAGTCCCTTATTGCCTCTTGTAGATGCAGCATATAGGATGATGATGTTCTGCATCATGAAGTGAACACAGTAAAGTTATGTTAAAACCCTAGTCTTTGAGGTCAAAAATGACCCCAGTTGAAAATTAATGGGAAACATGAAAACAGTTTTTTCCCTAGTATTTGTCGAATAAAAATACATTTATCTTTAATAAATCTGATAATTCCTATCCAGAAATGAAGGCCTGGTACTAGAGGACGAATGCAATATGGAATTGAACTGCTCACTCACACACATACATATCCTCCTGAATACCAGGACAAACAGTTTTGTGAATTTTACATTGTTTAGAGCATAAGAATTTTTTTTGAAAAGTAACATTTTTGAAAAAATTATATTTTATTAATAAGTTATGTCATATCCTCTGTAGAGGACATCGGGACTTTAAAAATTCCAGTTTTTATATATTTTTTATATATATATATATATATATATATATATATATATATATTAAAAGACATGAATAGACATGAAAAAGTGTGGGATTTCTGTTTTAATCACAAATAATTTTTTATTTTTTATAGCAAACTTTATATAAAGATGATTCTCAACTATGTTATGAAAGATATTATTAAAAAACATTTTTCTTTATGCAAAATGTGTGTAAAATGGCCATAAACTAGTTTTTCCATTATATACAATGTATCTATAAACTGAATCTAATTTGCATATTAATGTGTTTTTGGGGCAACATACTGTAGAATAAACAAATAAGTGCAACAATGGGAGTAATAATTGGCAATATTTTCGTAATAATATCTAATATTTAATAGGAATATTGATATATAATTTTTTTCTCTATTCATTTGTTGTGTCTCCCATAATGTGTAATAAACATGCTTCAAGTCCTGGTGTCCTCTACAGCGGACATGTATGAAATCGATGTCCTGTTTCATAACAGAAGCTCATATTTTGGTTTGAAACCCCATAACATTTTTTCTGAAATGTTGATTTATGACAAACAATTAGAAAATTAGTTAGATTTAAATGATAATAACAAAATATGATCATATTTCCATAAGGGTGTTACACTTGATCACTAAATGAATGTCAGCCATATTTAAAGACCAAGGAGAGGGAGTGGTCATGGTGAAACATCCAATCATTTGGTATCTCTGAAAAACACTGAATGTGCTCTGTACAGGACATCCAGACTTAAAACTGTGGCATGTAACGTCTCAGAGAAATCGCTAAAACAATGTCCTCTACAGAGGACAAAACTCCAGAGCTGGTAGTCAGGAGGACAGACACACAAAACAAACACTGGTGTGTCTGCAACAGAGCATTTGTATAGAATATGGCAAATAAAATAAGCCACAAAAGCAGATAACAGATATGAAAAGGCGAAATCTAATACATGCACACACGTACGCACACACACACACACACATCCTTGTCTTTGTGGCATTGTGTGGCCACCTGACAGGATCATGCATTCTGGGAACCACCCTTTCTGAAGGTTTTACAGCAGCAAAAAAAATCAGGAAGCATACTGGAGTGGTCATAAACACAGATGTCACATCAAATGATGATTCAGACCAAGTAGAGTTCAGTGACTTGACTAGGAACCGATTCCTGGGGACTTGTCAGGTATTTAGTTATTAATGGGGTCCACATATACACACTATCTGGTTTTTCAGTCTTCTGGGTACCACTTGACACACATTCAGGTTAAACTTACTTTGAGAGCCAATTACAACTGTCTTGTGCCAAGATATTTGCTGGAGCATAATTTCTGGCAAAATTGGTGTAATGTAATTGTACAACCTAATTATATTATATACTGGTAAGGTTGAAAAGGTTGGCCGGTAGAGTATTATTATATTATTAGTCAACATGCTGTTGTGTAGTTGCTAAGTGCAACCGAAGTAAACTGTTTCCATACTCCCTTAGTCAGAAAATAAGTCCCTTTCTTCAGGATGTCTGAGCTCGTTTGTGATTAGCAATAGTGCAATATGAAGCCTTGTAACACAAAGGTCACAATTAAGGTCAGCATTTTACAGGACACAAATCCCAACAAATAGTAACAACGAATAGTAACAACAATAGACTGACTGCAAAATTTTAATTTCAACTGCTGGAATATTGAATCATCTTAACTCCTTTAAACACTCACAGGCTCTTTTTACAAGCAACATCTTAAAGGGTTAGTTCACCCAAAAATGAAAATCCTGTCAGTAATTGATCTCCCTCATGTTGTTCCAACCCCGTAAGACCTTCGTTCATCTTCGGAACACAAATGAAGATATTTTTGATTAAATCTGAGAGCTGGATCACTCCTCCATAGGCTTCTAAGGGATTGAAACTTGCCAGCCCAGAAAAGTTATTGAAGACATTGTTAATATAGTCCAAGTGACTACAGTGGCCCAATCTTAAGTTTATCAAGCGACAAGAATACTTTTTGTGTGTGCAAAAAACCCCAGACTTTATTCCACTATTCATTTCCTTCTCTCTGGGGCTCGAGTGAGTTCATGTAGTGTAACATCGTAGCGCTTCTGTGTTATACATCACACGTAGGCTCACTACTGGCCGACGCTGGTCATGTGTGTGATGTATAACACAGAAGCGCTACGATGTTACACTACATGAACTCACTCGAGCCCCAGAGAGAAGGAAATGAATAGTGGAATAAAGTCTGGGGTTTTTTGCACACACAAAAAGTATTCTTGTCGCTTGATAAACTTAAGATTGGGCCACTGTAGTCACTTGGACTATATTAACAATGTCTTTAATAACTTTTCTGGGCTGGCAAGTTTCAATCCCTTAGAAGCCTATGGAGGAGTGATCCAGCTCTCAGATTTAATCAAAAATATCTTCATTCGTGTTCTGAAGATGAACGAAGGTCTTACGGGGTTGGAACAACATGAGGGAGAGTAATTACTGACAGGATTTTCATTTTTGGGTGAACTAACCCTTTAACGTTTCTAAGTGCTAGGTACCACATATCTAATTCCAACATTCAACAACGTCTTAAATGAACAACACGTTATAATTTAAACGTGACATAACAAGCATAACAAGTGCCAACAGAAACATTTTAAACTTTGTTCTTGAGAGCTGTGATTCGATTCTTAATGTAGAACTTAATGGCCAGCCAATTTCTGTTTTTAAGTGCTACTTTCTCCAGTTCAAGGCACTTATCACAGTCACTTTTTCCCGGAACACGGCATGAAGTGATGAAGGACATCATGTGCTTCTCAACAGCAAGGATCTCCTCTTTCTCCCACATCTTTCTCTTGAAAGGCTGACGACCTGTACAGGTTGGTTATAACAAAAAGAATGTGGCACATAAACATTAAAAATACAGTAACAAAGTTTAATATGAAACAGACATAGGGCATATTGATCAAAATGTAAATAATTGAGATATCTAAAAAGTTAACCTTTATCCCTCTTTTGGGACTTGCTATCACTGACATCTGGCACTGCTGTGTCATTCTCTTCCCTCTGAGTAGTTGTAACCTGACTCTCTGAAAATCAGAAAAACACAAAATGCAGAAAATAACAATTAAGACGTATTAGTCATACAACAGTATATTAGAAATGGCCCATGCGGATCCTAAATATATAATCGGTATCAACGCCAATCTGGGCATTTTTTTAATGGAGATTTCAAACTGCCACTTTCATAACTGTACTGTGTTTGTTGACTGAACTCTGTTTTGTCCACTACAGTCTGCTAGTGATGCAACACTATTCTTCTTTACAACAGCCACGCTGTACATTAAAACATTTGTCTGCATATGAAAGTGAAAAATTCACATTCACAATATGGGCGCACCAGTGAGTGACACTCTGTGAGGAAGCTCCACTCTAAGACAACTGTACCATCTGAGTGTTTCTGTAGTTCCAACAAGGTGTGAGGTGTCTTCATTGTAGCTGAACAGGTATATTTCAGTAATGACATTCTCCAAGTTAATCATTCATATTACAGTCGTGGCCAAAAGTTTTGAGAATTACATAAATATTAGTTTTCAAAAAGTTTGCTGCTAAACTGCTTTTAGATCTTTGTTTCAGTTGTTTCTGTGATGTACTGAAATATAATTACAAGCACTTCATACGTTTCAAAGGCTTTTATCGACAATTACATGACATTTATGCAAAGAGTCAGTATTTGCCGTGTTGGCCTTTCTTTTTCAGGACCTCTGCAATTCGACTGGGCATGCTCTCAATCAACTTCTGGGCCAAATCCTGACTGATAGCAACCCATTCTTTCATAATAACTTCTTGGAGTTTGTCAGAATTAGTGGGTTTTTGTTTGTCCACCCGCCTCTTGAGGATTGACCACAAGTTCTCAATGGGATTAAGATCTGGGGAGTTTCCAGGCCATGGACCCAAAATTTCAACATTCTGGTCCCCGAGCCACTTAGTTATCACTTTTGCCTTATGGCACGGAGCTCCATCGTGCTGGAAAATGCATTGTTCTTCACCAAACTGTTGTTGGGTTGTTGGAAGAAGTTGCTGTTGGAGGGTGTTTTGGTACCATTCTTTATTCATGGCTGTGTTTTTGGGCAGAATTGTGAGTGAGCCCACTCCCTTGGATGAGAAGCAACCCCACACATGAATGGTGTCAGGATGCTTTACTGTTGGCATGACACAGGACTGATGGTAGCGCCCACCTTTTCTTCTCCGGACAAGCCTTTTTGCAGATGCCCCAAACAATGGGAAAGGGGCTTCATCGGAGAATATGACTTTGCCCCAGTCCTCAGCAGTCCATTCACTATACTTTCTGCAGAAGATCAATCTGTTCCTGATGTTTTTTTTGGAGAGAAGTGGCTTTTTTGCTGCCCCTTCTTGACACCAGGCCATCTTCCAAAAGTCTTGGCCTCACTGTGCGTGCAGATGCGCTCACACCTGCCTGCTGCCATTCCTGAGCAAGCTCTGCACTGGTGGCACTCCGATCCCGCAGCTGAATCCTCTTTAGGAGACGATCCTGGCGCTTGCTGGACTTTCTTGGACGCCCTGAAGCCTTCTTTACAAGAATTGAACCTCTTTCCTTGAAGTTCTTGATGAACCCATAAATTGTTGATTTAGGTGCAATCTTAGTAGCCACAATATCCTTGCCTGTGAAGCCATTTTTATGCACCGCAATGATGGCTGCACGCGTTTCTTTGCAGGTCACCATGGTTAACAATGGAAGAACAATGATTTCAAGCATCACCCTCCTTTTAACATGTCAAGTCTGCCATTCTAACCCAATCAGCCTGACATAGTGATCTCCAGCCTTGTGCTCGTCAACATTCTCACCTGAGTTAACAAGATGATTACTGAAATGATCTCAGCAGGTCCTTTAATGACAGCAATGAAATGCAGTGGAAAGGTTTTTTTTGGGATTAAGTTAATTTTCATGGCAAAGAAGGACTATGCAATTCATCTGATCACTCTTCATAACATTCTGGAGTATATGCAAATTGCTATTATAAAAACTTAAGCAGCAACTTTTCCAATTTCCAATATTTATGTAATTCTCAAAACTTTTGGCCACAACTGTACATCAGTAATTACAGTTTATCAAATAAAAAAATTTTGAACAAGGACCTTAAGTATTTGGATCAAGTAGCTAGAACAAAATAAGGTGTGATAGAGTCAATATCTACAGCTGTCAATCTTTAAAGACAATACAGTGACAAAGTTTAATATGAAACAGACATAGGGCATATTGATCAAAATGTAAATAATTGAGATCTAAAAAGTTAACTTTTATCCCTCTTTTGGGACTTGCTATCACTGACATCTGGCACTGCTGTGTCATTCTCTTCCCTCTGAGTAGTTGTAACCTGACTCTCTGAAAATCAGAAAAACACAAAATGCAGAAAATAACAATTAAGACGTATTAGTCATACAACAGTATATTAGAGATGGCCCATGCGGATCCTAAATATATAATCGGTATCAACGCCAATCTGGGCATTTTTTTAATGGAGATTTCAAACTGACACTTTCATAACTGTACTGTGTTTGTTGACTGAACTCTGTTTTGTCCACTACAGTCTGCTAGTGATGCAAAAGTGAAAAAATGTATGTGAAAAATTCACATTCACAATTTGGGCGAATTACATTCTCCAAGTTAATCATTCATATTACATCAGTAATTACAGTTTATCAAATTAAGATTTTTGAACAAGGACCTTTAGTATTTGGATCAAGTAGCTAGAAAAAAAGGTGTGTCAGAGTCAGTATCTATAGGTGTTATTTCCCATTGTTTCAGATACATAATTAATCAATATCAAGGTAAAAGTATCAGATTGGACTAGACATTAGCAGATAATATTTAAGAGAAAAAAAGCCTTTTTTGGGACATCCATATAGTAAATCAACATTTGTGGTTATCCATTAACACATAAACATGGTCAGAATTAGGATCATATGTAAAATACGTACCTGACTCTGACTCATGTTCGCTGTCCAAGAGCACATTTTCTGTGAAGGGTTGTGGGGGAGGGGGTAGAAGGGAAAAGAATGACTGTTAGTGAAAGCCCAATGTAATTCATTCGATCCAGACACGCTCCCAATTACGCCAAAGAAAAACATGTATGAGACATGAAGTGTTCATGTTGAAATCTGTGAAGAAAAATTAAATAAGTAGGGCTTTCAAAGTTAACGTGATAACGAATTAACGCAAATTTCTTTTAAAGGCACAATTTTTTTGTATACATGTACGTTTATTGTTCTCCGCCTGGTTGGGTGGTGAGTTTGTGTTGCTGTCAAGCAAAAGTATTTCTTATACGATTACTCGACAAATCGATGTAATAATCTAAAGAATACTTGATTACAAAAATAATTTTAGCTGCAGCCCCACACATGATTAATGCATGTGCGTTCAGTAATTATGACCGTCGAAGAGGTGCAGCAGTACCGCTGTGTATGGCGAGCAGAAACAAAACTCCTTAAGCAGAAATGGGCCAGTTCACACCAAAGATTCGTGACTTGCAACTCCCGGCAACGTACCAGTCTGCAACTTTCTAAAACCTACATTGCTGCAACAGTACCAGACAGCGTATCGTTTCCATAGCAACGACTCTGACCGTGGCTTTTTGTATAGAATCAGAAACAGAGTTTGTGTGCAAGATAACTTTGTGACTCTTTTGACAAGCTGAATTGCTGTTGAAACAGGTCACATCTTTGTTCTAAAACCAGCTGCTAGCAACTTGACAAGCAGAAACATAAAAACATGTCATGTTGAAAAAAATCCCCTTAAGGTATATTTAGAACAGATAAAAAAAATGCACTATTAATCTGCGAATAATCGTGAGTGAACTATGGACAATAAATATTTTAAGTAATTGACAGTCCTAATAATAAGTACCTTCGGGATCAATGTTAATGTCATCCAGTGTCTTGCCCTTGAATTCTGCCAGGCGTCCCTGATCCAGAGCCATGAGGACTTTGCTAATTTTTGCAAGTTGGAGGGTGCCTTCAGGAAGTCTATAGAACTGCCGGTGCACTCTAACATCATGGCCAAGAAAATCCGCTAACTGATCCAGCTCTGTATTACTGAGGTTGAGAACTTGAGACAGTGTTCCTGTTTGTTTGCGTAGTTTTGTAGAAGTGAGACTTTCAGGACTTTTTGCACCACAGACCTTGGCAAAGTGTCGAAGGCAATCAGACCCACGGTAACAGGTCAAAGCCGATGGTCTTGCAAATAGGTATACGTTCTCCCGAGGAACCTCACATTCCTGCCGTGTGCCGACAAGCAGATCCAGTCCTTGCTTCATCACTGGGGTCAAAAGCACAGGAACTTTTCTTCCCCTTTTTCCTCTTATCTCAATCCTGCTGAAATGCTGACAGAGTTTCTTCTCTAGATCTGAGAGGGCTTCATTCACATCTTCATGTGGGTCTGATGGATTTTGACATACATATGCAGAAAGGGTCATTTTTGACACCTCCCCAGCTCTTCGTCGATTAAACAAAATGACTTGTGCCAAAATGACCTTTGCCAGTTTTGCCCACGTCTGGGGGGATACCTCTGTAGACAGTTTACTGTAAAGATCTTGTTGTTGCACATCCAAATACGAATGGAGAGTCTGGACATCTTTTGTGAATGGAAGCAACAGAGGAGTATTCCACTTAGACTCCTGAAGTGTTCTCAGTGATGCGGCTGATATCAGTTCATTCCATCTGGTTTCATACACTCTGCGGAATGTACGAGCATCTTTTGCAGCACTGTAGTCGTTCTGTAGATTTGCATGGCTTTCAAGAAGCATTGAAATCTTTGTCAAGTTGTGTCCAATTTTGAGAGCTAGACTTGGGCACCTGTATGCATGGGTTTTACTGTCATAGCCTGCTAGGTGTTTTACTGATTCCACAACTTGCATAAAATTGGCAGGTTTGACGTGATCTTTAATGGTCTTCAAGGAAGTGGTTTTTCTTGAGCATATCAGAAGCCTTCCTAGCTCTCTCAGTTTCTGACGGATGTATTCATGTTTGCCAACATCATATCCAAGCCTGTTATACAAATGCTCACCATACTCCATGATACAGACATCCGATTTCAGTACAGAATAAACTTCATCTTGAACCATGTTGTTTAGCAGCTTCCAAAATTCCACCTTGACACCAGGTGGTGGAGGTACAGCAAATGCGCAGAGGGCCTGGACACGAGTTTTGCCAGGTTTTTGTGGAACACTCGGCTTGAACTTGCAGGTCATCATGTGCCGCCAAAGAACCTTCTTTGTGAAGAAACCATGACAATGTATACAATGCAGGAAATTCTGTGCTTGACAATCCTTCCTTGGTTGCTTGCGAGGAACAAGATTTCCAACACCAGCATTTAATACATCCACATTGTGTGCAAAGTTGCCCCTGTTTCTCAAATATTCCATATGCATTCGTCTTTCTTTGGAGCCTTTTGGAAAGGACAGAGCCTGTGCAACCTCTGGTTTATCTTTATGAGCACGCTCCAAATGCCTTGCCATTTTTACGAATCCCTCCCTACAGTACAAACAGTATTGCTTTTTGTTGTACATTCTTGACCCATTCTCCTTTTTACAGACAGCAGATATGGAAAGTGAACCATCAGCTACATCTTCTGTATGGAGGGAAGAGGCACTGTCAGGAAGATCTTTCTCCAGATCAGGTGTTGTTTTCTGTAATACAGATTCAGGGTCTCCCTCTCCACTCCGTTTTGTTGAGTGACCACTACTTGCATGTGTTGTAGGGTAGGATGCACGTCTTGAACTGCTTGAACATTGCCTTTTACGTCTCATACCAGAGTTGCCCCCTCTTCTTGAAGGTGAGCGTCCTCTGTTAAGGATTTGCTTTGACGACACATCGTTCAGTTCTCCGATGTCAGCATACTTCCCTAGGATTGGAAATCTAAGCATGCTCTCTTTCTGATTGACTGGTTGAATGACTTCGCTTGTGTCTGTACCTTCAGATGAATCCTCACTACTGTGAGGAATATATTCCTCTCCACTGCTGCCTGAGGTGGGGTCAAAAAGCTCATCTGAAGCAAACTCAACCTTTCTGTTCATCCAGAAAAGAAAAAGTGAAGTCAAAGTCAGCACACTGATTAAACATTACTTTTCTGTTACGTACAAGATGCTAAGTATGTACATCCATCCTCTACATTTTGAGTTGCTTACCTGTATGCTTTTGGTCCTCCTCAGCCTTGGAATATAATCTCCGTCCTGGTGGGTGAGGCTTATTTCGAACTCTGAAGTCGGACACCATGTCTAGAGTGTTGAAAAATATGTAATTAACATTTAAACCCAAGGACAAGGGAAAAATAGGTACTGAAAGCAGAACCAATAATGTCTGAGCTTACTGATACTATATTTCGGTACCCATTCCTGTACAAATACATGCAAATGCTAAAAAAAAAAAAAAATACCTGGCAGCTTGAATTAAACTGGTCATGATTTGTGCTTGGACTCTGAGATTCATCAGAATCTGTGTAGTCCACCAGGGAAGGATTCATTCCAACTTTGTTTATTGAAGGTAAGGGTTCTGGATCGTGTGGGCACTATAGAACATCAAAGAAAGACATAAGATATGAATGACCACACACATACATAAATGTATACCTATGTACATCAAATGGTATTTCAAAAACACTGGAAACCCACATTTAATCTTCATATTTTTCAATAAAACAGACGTGGCATAAAAATGGTTTAAATATATAGCAAGGACAATACTGCACTTTTAGAAGTGGAAATGACTAGGGCTGAACCTGAATATTTCATTGTTAGGTAAACATTCGATTTTCAAATTGAGATTCAAATATTGGAGGGTTTTTTTTTTCCACGCGCCTGACCTCCGCTCACAGCAGTGAACGTAACGCTCCAGTTCACATCAAAGGGAAAACAAAATGAAGTCCTCAGCTGTGTTAAATGCTTAATTTCATTACAGATCAAAACAGTCATATAGCCTACATTTTAACATTAATCAATAGGCTAAACTGTAGGCTTCAACAATATAAATGAACACATTGAAATAATTATATTAGGCCGAATGTAGAGGAAGAACATTTACTTGCTATAAGAAAAGTTAAAAGAGAATTATGCATAATAACGCATTGTTTAGTTAAGTGTTAAGGATCCCGTCTGCTCTCCGCCTGGACCCCTGCCCAGCTAAACTATTCCCAGATTCTGCTCTGGATCTACTGGATCAGACTCTCTCACTCTGGACTCTCAGCTACGGTTACCCCTGCTCTGAACAGCAGCCACCAACTGGTTCGGCATGCATCTATTTTCACTCTTCACCCGCACAATATTAGATCCTTTTAACCCTGCAATAAATATTCCTCTTTTGTAACTAATCCCATTCTTAGTCCTGCACTTGGGTCTGCTAGCCTTGCCATAACAAAGTTTTGGTAATAATCACTTAGTTTGCCTTGCTATGAGAATAAATAAAATGAGCGTTCTCTCTTTTTCTCTTTCACACACACACACACACACAGAATTACGCACCCATGCCTGCATTAATCTCTCTCTCATCCAATTCTCCTTCACTCATGTCACTGGCAGAACTTCCTGGGCATTTATCATTCTTCTGCTGTTATATCTATTAAATACCTAGCTGTAGCTGGCGAAATGACAGCCTGCTTTTAACAGACGTTTAAACGGGACCACTGACAAAAGCACAGATGTTGTTCAAAAAAGACAAAAATATAACTGCAGGACAGCTACCTGTGAAAAGTAGGTGCATGATGGGATTTCATATCGTTTATCCAGTGCATTCAGAAGCTTCCTGAAGCCTTCTCTTTCTACTGTGTAAATGGGCATATCTTTGGCCAAATAGAATGTAATAGCATAAGTGATTTCATTATGTCCCTTTGAGCTTGCGTCTACAACTAGGAAAATAACTTGCTAGTGATGTTTATTTGGCTACCTCTGGGATATTAACAGCGACAGCTTTGAAGAGTTTTTGTTGGAATGGTATTACTAAAGTCTGAACCAGTGAAAGACCATAAAAGAGAGAAACTAGTACCTGTGTCTTGAAGCTGGATGACCTCTGAGGAGTCTGCTCGGTTGTTCTGAAGATGTCAGTCTCAAAAGACTCAGTGGCATCCGATTGTTTGTCCTCCTGAAGAGTGAGTTAAACATTATTATAGAGTAGATGGTCAGCAGTAGCATTACTTCAGTGCAAACACAACATAAACACACGTGAGAGACAGGAGACACGCATGTGGTGGCAATGTTTACATGTGTCCTGTATCTGAGGCTAAATCCAAGTTACTTTTGATGGGTTCAAGTTGGCTGTGATTTCTGTCACATGTATGTTGCCTGCTATAAGACAGCTGTAACCATTACAGTTGAGGAAGTAGTAACAGTGAAGTGTGGCAGGACTAAATTCACCTGTAGCCAACAGCTTGTACGAATTGGAGAAAGCAAACTGATCTCAAGTTCAATGACATGTTGTAGAATGTATATGTTTAGACTTATAGACAGAAAAGAGTCATTAATGTGGTCCAGTGTCTACAATAATTTTTAGTTCGCGTGGACCCCACAATGACAAGAGACCTGACAGGTGTGTGTATCACAGGGAGAGGTCACCACTAAACACTGGTCCTATTGACTGGTCCCCATGAAATCACAAAAACCAGAATGTGCTTAGCAGCTTATATCAGACTTAGGATTTACATTGATGTATACAAATCTAAAATTGACTTCCATGAAAAAAATTAACTATTAGGAAGAGGACACCTCAAAACTAAACAGTAGAAGGTTACAACCTAAAGTCTGAACCATTGAAAGACCGTAAAAGAGAGAAACTAGTACCTGTGTCTTGAAGCTGGATGACCTCTGAGGAGTCTGCTCGGTTGTTCTGAAGATGTCAGTCTCAAAAGACTCAGTGGCATCCGATTGTTTGTCCTCCTGAAGAGTGAGTTAAACATTATTATGGAGTAGATGGTCAGCAGTAGCATTACTTACATTTACATTTAGTCATTTAGCAGATGCTTTTATCCAAAGCGACTTACAAATGTGGACAATTGAAGCAATCAAAAACAACAAGAGAGCAATGATAAACCAGTGCTATAACAAGTCTCAGTTAGCTTAAATGCAGTACACGTAGCAAGGGCTTTTAAATAATATAATAAATAAAAAAAACAGATAGAATAGAAAAAGAATAGAGCAAGGTAGTGTTAGAGGTCTTTTTATATAATTGTACAATAAATGAAAAGAAAATAGAATACAAAAAGATAGGAAAGATAGTTAGATTTTTTTTTTTTTTTTAGAATAGAATAGTGTAGAATAGTCAGTGCTAAAGTTAGAGGATCAAATAAAGATGGAAGAGATGTGTTTTTAGCCGATTCTTGAAGATGGCTAAGGACTCAGCTGCTCGGATTGAGTTGGACAGGTCATTCCACCAGGAGCGAACATTTAATTTAAAAGTCCGTAAAAGTGACTTTGTGCTTCTATGGGATGTCACAATCAAGCGACGTTCACTTACAGAATGCAAGCTTCTAGAGGGCACATAAGTCTGAAGTAATAAATTTAGGTAAATGGGTGCAGAGCCAGTGGTGGTTTTGTAGGCAAACATCAATGCCTTGAATTTTATGCGAGCAGCTATTGGAAGCCAGTGCAAATTGATAAACAGAGGTGTGACGTGTATTCTTTTCGGTTCATTAAAAATTTATTTTGCTGCCGCGTTTTGGATTAATTGTAAAGGTTTGATAGGACTGGCTGGAAGACCTGCCAAGAGAGCGTTGCAATAGTCTAGCCTGGACAGAACAAGAGCTTGAACAAGGAGTTGTGCAGCATGTTCTGAAAGAAAGGGCCTGATCTTCTTGATGTTGAATAAAGCAAATCTACAGGAACGGACAGTTTTAGCAATGTGGTCTGAGAAAGTCAGCTGATCATCAGTCATAACTCTAAGGTTTCTGGCTGTTTTTGAAGAAGTTATGGTTGATGTGCCTAACTTGATGGTGAAATTGTGATGAAACGATGGGTTTGCTGGAACCACAAGCAGTTCTGTCTTGGCCAGGTTGAGTTGAAGGTGATGGTCTTTCATCCAGCAAGAAATGTCTGTTAGACAAGCTGAGATGCGAGCAGCTACCGTCGGATCATCAGGATGGAATGAGAGGTAGAGTTGAGTGTCATCAGCATAGCAGTGGTATGAAAAGCCATGTTTCTGAATGACAGAACCTAATGATGCCATGTAGACCGAGAAGAGAAGTGGTCCAAGAACTGAGCCCTGAGGCACCCCAGTAGTTAGATGTTGTGACTTGGACACCTCACCTCTCCAAGATACTTTGAAGGTCCTATCTGATAGGTAAAACTCAAACCACTGGAGTGTAGTTCCTGAGATGCCCTTTGCCAGTAGAGTTGACAGGAGGATCTGGTGGTTAACCGTGTCAAAAGCAGCGGACAGATCAAGCAGGATAAGTACTGAAGATTTGGATTCCGCTCTTGCCAGTCTTAGGGCTTCAACAACTGAGAGCAAGGCAGTCTCAGTTGAATGTCCACTTCTGAAGCCAGATCGTTTGCTGTCAAGGAGGTTGTTCTTTGTGAGAAAGGCAGAGACTTGGTTGAAAACAGCTTGTTCAAGGGTTTTTACAATGAAAGGAAGAAGGGAAACTGGTCTGTAGTTCTCTAAAAGAGATGGGTTAAGGGTGGGTTTCTTAAGTAGTGAAGTTATACGAGCCTGTCTAAATGATGATGGAAAAACACCAGTGTGGAGGGATGTGTTAATGATGTGAGTGAGTGCAGGTACAACTGCAGGAGAAATGGCTTGAAGGAGATGAGATGGAATAGGATCAAGCGGACAAGTAGTAGGATGATTAGAAAGGATGAGTTTGGAGACTTCTGCCTCAGAGAGTGAAGAGAAGGTTGTGAATGAGTGTATGTTTGCTGGTAATATGAGCTTGACGGATTGTGGTGTGGAAAATTGTGAACTGATGTTTTTAATTTTATTAACGAAAAACATGGCAGAGTCGTCAGCTATTAGAGATGAAGCAGGAGGGAGCGGAGGAGGACAAAGGAGCGAGGAAAATGTTTTAAAAAGCATGCAAGAGTTCGATGAATTGTTAATTTTGTTATGGTAGTATGTCATTTTAGCAGTGGAGACATTAGCAGAGAAGGAAGAGAGGAGTGACTGAAACACATTAAGGTCAGTAGTATTTTTGGATTTGCACCACGCCCTTTCAGCAGCTCTAAGCTTAAAACGGTGTTCGCGTAGAACATCAGATAACCAAGGGGCTGAAGGGGTGGTACGGGCTGGCCTGGAAGACAAGGGGCAAACGGTGTCTAAACTAGATGTAAGAGTGGAGCAGAAAGTATCAGTAGCACTGTTAGCATCAAAAGATGCTAATAGTTTAGGGGAAGGAAGCAAAGATGAAACCATAGCAGATAGTCGGGAGGGTGAGAGTGAGCGTAGGTTACGTCGAAAGATGACGTGGAGGGGTAAGTGATGTGTCAGGGACCATGTTGAGGTTAAGAGTGAGGATGAAGTGATCTGAGGTGTTCTGTGGAGTAACCACTACATGATCAGTGGAGCAGTGTCGTGTGTAAATAAGGTCCAGTTGGTTGCCTGATTTGGGAGTAGCAGTAGTTGACACTCGGTAGAGTTCAAAAGAGGCAAGCAGAGTATGGAAATCAGCAGACAGAGGTTTATCTAGGTGGATGTTGAAATCTCCAAGCATAACTAAGGGAGTACCATCCTCAGGAAAGGTTGAGAGCAGCACATCTAAATTCATCCAAAAAGTTACCTAGTGGTCCTGGGGGTCTATAGACAATTACAAAATGTATTTTAAGAGGGTAGGTAACAGTAACTGAATGAGATTCAAAGGAGCTGTTGATACCCAAAGATGGTAAAGGATTAAATTTCCAATCATTAGAGATGAGCAGACCAGTACCTCCACCTCTTCCGGTCAAACGGGGGGAGTGGGAAAATTAGAAATTATTGGAGAGTGCTGCAGGTGTAGCAGTGTCCTCTGGTTTGATCCAAGTCTCTGTTAGGGCCATGAGATTAAGCTTTGAATGACTAATAATAGAAGTAATGAAATCGGCTTTGTTTACTTCAGTGCAAACACAACATAAACACACGTGAGAGACAGGAGACACGCATGTGGTGGCAATGTTTACATGTGTCCTGTATCTGAGGCTAAATCCAAGTTACTTTTGATGGGTTCAAGTTGGCTGTGATTTCTGTCACATGTATGTTGCCTGCTATAAGACAGCTGTAACCATTACAGTTGAGGAAGTAGTAACAGTGAAGTGTGGCAGGACTGAATTCACCTGTAGCCAACAGCTTGTACGAATTGGAGAAAGCAAACTGATCTCAAGTTCAGTGACACATGTTGTAGAATGTATATGTTTAGACTTGTAGACAGAAAAGAGTCATTAATGTGGTCCAGTGTCTACAATAATTTTTAGTTCGCGTGGACCCCACAATGACAAGAGACCTGACAGGTGTGTGTATCACAGGGAGAGGTCACCACTAAACACTGGTCCTATTGACTGGTCCTCATGAAATCACAAAAACCAGAATGTGCTTAGCAGCTTATATCAGACTTAGGATTTACATTGATGTATACAAATCTAAAATTGACTTCCATGAAAAAAATTAACAATTAGGAAGAGGACACCTCAAAACTAAACAGTAGAAGGTTACAACCTAAAGTCTGAACCATTGAAAGACCGTAAAAGAGAGAAACTAGTACCTGTGTCTTGAAGCTGGATGACCTCTGAGGAGTCTGCTCGGTTGTTCTGAAGATGTCAGTCTCAAATGACTCAGTGGCATCCGATTGTTTGTCCTCCTGAAGAGTGAGTTAAACATTATTATAGAGTAGATGGTCAGCAGTAGCATTACTTCAGTGCAAACAACATAAACACATGTGAGAGACAGGAGACACGCATGTGGTGGCAATGTTTACATGTGTCCTGTATCTGAGGCTAAATCCAAGTTACTTTTGATGGGTTCAAGTTGGCTGTGATTTCTGTCACATGTATGTTGCCTGCTATAAGACAGCTGTAACCATTACAGTTGAGGAAGTAGTAACAGTGAAGTGTGGCAGGACTAAATTCACCTGTAGCCAACATCTTGTACGAATTGGAGAAAGCAAACTGATCTCAAGTTCAATGACACATGTAGTAGAATGTATATGTTTAGACTTTAGAAGTTTCAATAATAGGTACAAAGGAACTGTGGTTGTGTTTGGACACTTGAGGTAAGTGTAATATACACAATGTATATCTATAAAATTTAAATTGATTTGGTCTTTTAGATGATGATTTGATGATTCAATCTTTTAAACATTGTTTACAAGTTATCCTGAACTAGGCAAAAATAATCTGAGGCAGAAATACCAGTATTGGTTTAAATCTGGGTAAAATAAATATACCATTCTGACTTTTTTATAACAAAGCCAATATTCATAATCAGTTTTTACCGGAACAGCAACACATTTTTGACAAACCTGTTTCCTCCAAGGCCAATCAGTTCCACCATAGTCATATGTTATTTCTTCTCCTTCATTAATGTCCTTCAAAGCAAATAGGCAGAGGTGTGGTTTGCCCTCTGTTATGACCCTCTTCATTTTGCAGTTCGGATGCTTGTGGTCATCATTAACCAGTCGCCCGAGGCTGCCATCTTCTCTAGCTGCATCAACACTTTGAAAAGGTGACAAACCAAAAAAGTACAGATTAGGCTTAATAAAATTACATTATGATTCCAATTTTTTATCAGTCCTCAAAAAGAAAACTTCAGATACACAACACAAGCTGCTAAATGATGGCTAAAGTTGCAAAAAACAAGAAAAAAAATAATTTTATCACACATTTGTTTGCAACATGAACTCAATTGATAGGAAAAATTCCATCTAAGCCTTACCACCATGTTTTTTCTTGCCAGTAGAAGTCAAACATGAAAACAGCACATCTATTGTGATATGTCCTCCTCCTCCTCTGAGATTCTTTAGAATTGATTAATTCTCCTCTGTACTCCACCACAAAGTCTCCTTTTCTGAAAGGTGTCTTGGCAAACACCCCTCGACCTAGTGCACACACACAGATACCATTACACTGTTGCAGCCTTTACACTTACAGTATACAGACCTGCCAACCTTGAAATAACTTTTTGAGTAGTCTACCGGGGGGTGGGGGTCATATATTTGCCTATCTTCATAATTCTAGTTTTGAATTCGACCCAAATCCAAAATTTCACTTGCACTGCACTGCAATATACAGTGAAAGTTCAAAGTTTCAATACTGCTCAATACCATTTTTATTCATGATTAATATTGCATTGCATATGTGTGCTGGTCAATAGTCTAAAAACAGTAAAATATTAGTTTTACTATGCCTATAAGCTGCATATACAGGAGCTATTTGTTCTCATCACATCAGTACTTACATGAAATGACATCATTGATAAAAGGTTATAATAACTACATTACAAAGGTGAGTAATCATTTTTTAGCTGTATCCAGTTACGCCCACCAGACCATGTCATGCCGCTTCCTTTATCACTCCAATTCAAAGACAATTATCAATAGTCGTGAGGATGGAAGAACGAAATACACTGCCATTTCTATAATTTCCATTTATTTTCCAAACTAAACCCCAGGGTATAGGCAAGGGGTTCTGCTAGAACAGCAATTTATTAAAAACAATTCATAACAAAGGCACATACCTTTAAAAGAGTTAATGTATTGCACTTCTAACTCTGTTGTCTTGTCAAGGGCCTTCACAGCATGTTCTATGGCATCCTGTGTTGGTGGTTTCCTTCTTCGTGTGGCCATTGGAAATCCTACAATAAAAAACAGTGCAGTTTTAGACCAATAGCCCCATAAATCTTACACTTAAAATGATTTATGTTATCTTAACATTAGACAACCAAATCTTGATCACTGGAGTGTAATTTTAAGAAGTAAAAAGTAATAGGTGAGCTATAATCTGTCAAATATAACTCTTCTGAATGATATCAAGAATTATAGTTTTTACTAGTTGAAATTAGATTGTTGATATCAAGAACTAACATTTTAAATAGTGAAAATTGAATTGGATATCAAGAATTGTTACTAGTGGAAATGTAATTTCTGATATAAAAAATTGCCATTATTATAGTAGAAATCTAATTCCTGATATCAATAACTAAATATCATAACTAATATCAAAAAATATAATTTGAACAAGTAAAAATTGAATTGTTGATATCAAGAATTAGTATCCTGGAAATTAATAAAAGTTAGAACGGCTTGCCATAGGTCGGCTGGTTACTGGATAAATTTAGTAAAAAGGTTTAACGTCAATCTACTCAAAATAAGATAAAAACTTTTAATCAGGCAGGTGCCTGCTGCTGCTAAAAAGAGTTAACGTTAATTAGTCAATTGGCTTAATGTTAATTAGGGAAGAGAAAACATGCAGTATGCTAGGTTAACTCTGTTGCTTTTTAACATTTTTAAAACAGAGCTACTGATGTTATTTGTAAGAAACGTGACGTTTATTTTGATGAGCACTACGGTAACGTTACCTAAACTTTAGCACTGACTCAAGTTCAAATGTGAGCTTTTACCTGGTAAAAAAAAAAAAAAAAAGTTACATGCTTTTAACCGTTTTCATGTTGCACTTAAATCTTATCAAATTGGCTCCGTACACTGGAATAAATCATTAAGTCACATAGGCATAACTTACCTTTTTAATTAAAACCAGTCTTGCCTGCTGACACCGAAAAGGCCTTTGAGTTCAAGTGCTGATAATGCTTTCTCTCCTCGTGTCGTGTGGAGCAGGGATGGGGGATGGGCGTATCGATACTGACGTCGAGTATCGACAGTATCGATACTCAAATAAAACTAGGCCTATCGATACTACAGTGATTTTTAACATGTGATTTTGATTATTTTACAAGAAATTTTATTTTACAAGAATAATAATAATTATTATATTATTAATAACTAAATAATAATTATTATTATATGATTATTATGGAAAATCTACATTTTAAAATACATATTTCAATGAAAAATGAAAATATATATAATGTTATCATTATTCAGCACTTAATAAAAAAATAGCCTGTGTTATCAATGCATTGGTTAAGTTTCCTTAAAATGAGCTTAGCTTTAGCAATTAATTAAGTCATAATTAGCCTACATGAAAGGTGGCTGATTGCACATGCGCATTTAGTCCAGTGTGTTTGAAATTGAAAAGTGTGTGTTGAGGCTATACCATCCTGTGGCACTAGGGGCCAGTACTGAGTTACCCCGTCCTAAGCACACCTAAGCACAAACCGTTGGTTTTTGTGCATTGTGAGGTTACCCCTGAAAACTGTACAGGGCATGTCATTGACCTTCTTTTCAGTGAGTTACCCCGTCCTAAGCACACCTAAGCACACACACACACACACACACACACACACACTGATCCACCGACAGACCAGAATCACCTCACACAGCTGCTGGAGAGAGGTGCACACACTCACACACACACACACACACACACTGATCCACCGACAGGACCAGAAAACACCTCACCAGCCTGGACAGAGGTGCACACACACACACACACACACACACCTGATCCACCGACAGACCAGAAAACACCTCACACAGCTGCTGGAGGTGCACACACACACACACACACACACTCACACACACACTGATCCACTGACAGACCAGATTCACCTCACACAGCTGCTGGAGAGAGGTGCACACACCACACACACACACACACACACTGATCCACTGACAGACCAGGAAACACCTCACACAGCTGCTGGAGAGAGGTGCACACACACACTCACACACACACACTGATCCACTGACAGACCAGGAAACACCTCACACAGCTGCTGGAGAGAGGTGCACACACACACTCACACACAGCTCCAGCTGAGGGTTTGACACTGTGGTGACGGCTCACACTGGTTAGGCTGCTGAGTGTGACCTCACTTCCCCTAGACACACTATTGGGGGTTTGCGGTTCATCTGAGGAAACCGTATAGTGAGGAAGTGAAAGTGAAGTGAGCGGTGATCTCACTGTAATCTGAGATCTGTTGTGTTTAAAAGCTGACAGGAACGACAAGCTCCGACACACCCGTCTGGAAGTTTCTAGCACGTCTGAAGAGCTTGATTAGCTGGTTTGGTGTGTTTGATTAGGGCTGGAGCTGAACTCTGCAGGAATATGGTCCACTAGGATATATTAAAATACAAAACATTACAAACAAGGCAAAACAAAACACAAGAAATATACAGAGGTTTTATAAGTCTTTACAGATAGGCCAGACTAAAAATATATGTTTTTAATTTAGATTTGAAACTACATTACCACATTTAGTTTTGCTTAGAGGTACAGTTAGAAGAAAAGAATCAGAGGACCTAAGAGTCCGTCTAGGTTCATATACTATAAGCATTTTTGAAAGATAGTCTGGAGCAAGTCCATCCAATGCCTTATAAACTAATAAAAGATTTCTAAGATCAATAGGAAAACTAACAGGTAACCAGTGTAATGACTTTAATACTGATGTAATATGATCTCTCTTTTTGGTTTTGGTTTTTATCAATATTCGAGCAGCAGTATTTTTTTGGATTAATGCAATTTGGATTGATTGTAACTTGGTAGACCAGAAAGAAGGGCATTACAATAGTCAAGCCTGCTAGTTATAAATGCATGCAATCATTTTTCTGTGTTGCTTAGAGAAAGAAATGGTCTTACTTAATAAAATGCCGTTTTGGTAACATTATGTAAGAAGGTTTGTGACATCCAGATATTTATGTCTTGGATGTAATTTGCGAGTGTATCGATTTTCACAGGGTCATCAGAAGACAAGGCTACAAACACACTGTGTGTCATCAACATAGCTATGAAAAGAGATACCATGCACACCTCCTGATGAAGTGACCGAGAGGTAACATATATAGATTAAAAAGCAGTGGTCCTAAAACTGATCCCTGAGGAACCCCACATAGTACCCTGTTATATTCAGGCAAGGTATTAATAGATACTGCAAATGTTCTTTCACTAAGATATGATTAAAAAAAAAAAAAAATTTTAAAACTGTTCCAGATAGACCAACATAGTCACTCCTGAAACATCTCTAATTTCGAATTTGCATTTAAGAATATATTCAACTGATTAAAAACGGTTTTCTCTAATGTTTTACTTAAAAATGTAAGAGTTGAGATGGGTCTATAATTACTAGGAGTACAAATATCTGAGCTCCCTTTTTTACACACAGGTTTGACTAGGACAGAATTAAGATCAGAAGGGAAAATGCCAAGCTGCAGGGAGTGATTTACTATCTCAAGGATATCAACAGATATTGAGTCAAAAATACTTTTTAAAAGAGAGGTAGGAATTGGATCAAGGGAACAAATAGATGGTCTCAGTTCTATTACAACCTTTCTTAGTGTCTCAACATCAACCAGAGTAAAACTTTCCATTTTAATAGTATTCTCTACACCTAATAATAATGGAGGGAGCGTAATTGACCGATTATCATTTATTAAACAGATCCCTGATCTAATGTTTATAACTTTATCTCTGAAGTAGCTCTTCACATTTCCAACTTGGTAACTCAGAGAACGATAATAAATTTTATGATTATTAGTGCATCAGTTGTATTTAATAATAATCGGGGGTTATTAGTATTAGCATTTGTAAGGTTTGAGAAATAAGCTTACCATGTTCTTTTGAATTTCTTTATTGTAAATTTTAAAGATTTTCATTTTGTTGTAAGTGTATTTCTAGTTTTAGTGTTACGCCATCTTCATTCAGCACTTCTACATTTTTCTTTTAATTTTAAAAGAGCTGCTCTCATTCTGTTATTAAACTCATTAAACTAAATCATCACAGGATGATGGTATTAAATGTGGTCCTTTCACAAGTCTTCAGAGGTAATATAACGTTTTTTGTAACAATGGGTTCAGTTGCTTGTGACCAGAGATGTTCTTGAATCTCAGATCAGTTCATTAGGAGCAAACAGGACATCATACTGGATGAAGCAGCACAAAGGCAGGCGTTATCAGTGGCTCTGATCGTCTGAATAAAAGAACTTGTCTGTGTGGTCTCCTCTAGGGCCTCAGTACGGGACGGTGGGGCGAGCGTTTGGTTCGCTCTGAGCCCGAGGCCGAGAAGGTGAGCGACCTGCACATGGAGGTGAAGACTGCACTGACGGGAGAGCACCTGGAGAAAATCAAGAACTGGCAGAAGGACGCTTACCACAAACAGATGATGGGGGCTTCCAAGGAGACCTACCAAGAGAGCAGAAGATGGGCTTTCGCAAGGCACAGAAACCCTGGGCCAAGAAACTCAAGGAGGTACGAGCACAACAACTCCACACAGTCAGCAAACAAGGGCTTAACACTTCCAGGAAGCGTGAGGTTCAGTTAGCTGAAGCCTTCAGTAAATATGCCTGTGTTCAGCTTATTTGCACATGAAATTGTTTAGTATGTCAGTATGTTATCATTCTACTTGATTCCTCAATAAAAATGTAATCTACTTCTGATTTCTTTAAAATCCTTCAAAAACTTCTGTTTCTACTAATATTTTGATTCTCTTTGGCTAAACTGTGTATGCACATAAATATATAATCTAGAATAATAATATGACCATTACACCTGTCAGTACAGTCAGGAGAGAGTCATGTGAGAGAACGAAGATGTGGTGTGGTTATGCTTTTTGAGTGTAAAATTCGCATTTTATCTGTTCTGTCAAGTGGTGTGAGATTGGCGGGGCCCAGAAACATGTGTGCTGCAAGGTGCTCATCCAACCCATGCATTTGCATGCTCTTTGGAGCTGATATTACCACAACCCCACTGGTGTTCTCTGACACTGTATGAGGGCATGTGGTGGTTTGGCTCACTGTAAGATGATGACGGCAGGTGGATACGATGAAGAAGGCCCTACCACAACGCCTGTAAGGAGGAGGAAAACCGCCTCAGCCGAGAGAGTTCAAGGCAAGCTGGGAATAACAAACCCATGAGGCCAAAGAAGAAGCTGCAGGAGAAAGTGGAGAAGTGCCAGCAGGAAGTTCCGAAGGTCTGTACCCCAATGGTCTCTTCAACCACCATCCGCCCTCTCTCTGATGTTCTTTAAGAGCTTCTGTATGCAGATGAGCTCTCTGTTGAGTGGCTAACTGCTTTCTGTAGTGTTTCTGCAGTATTTACACTGTATAGGAACTTATAAAGAGTTGACACAGTTAGTGAAAGTTACTGTTCTTTATACAGAACCTCAAATGAACCGTCTCTTAAGTATTGTTTTTGTGCTTAAATAGTATTTATACAGTGTATTCACATTTTCTATATTTCAAATCGGCAATGTAAACCCTCTCATAAGAGTTTAGGTTCAAAAAGTGTTTAAAATGCATATATTCAATAATGAATTTCAAATGAACAATAACATCTGTCATGAACTAGTAACATTAAAACAAGTTTTACATTTTAGTAGTATAAACTGGCAAAAAATCTGTCATCACTGTATTTTAACGCTCAATTTCAGGTTGGTCCAGCAGATGCGCATATGATTGCGTTGTGTAATGCCGCTGCCGTGACTCGATGGTTTGTGATGGCGTGTGTTTGTGTTGGTGCTGCAGACGCAGGAGCGCTACAGGAAGTCTCTGGCGGGAGTGGAGATGATGACCCCTCATTACAAGGAGAACATGGAGCAGGTGTTCGAGCAGTGGCAGCAGTTTGAGGGCAAGAGACTGCACTTCTTCAGAGAGCTGCTGCTGGTCATCAAGCAGCACCTCGACCTCTCCCTCCAATCACAAGTGAGCACCTGACCGCTGTCGTGTTATCATTTGAATAGAGACGCACGGAGCGCTGTTGTTCTTCCGAGACCAGCATGCATGAGTCACTCTCATGCAAACCCCTCAGCTGTGATGGTCTGATAGTTGTTTATTCTCACACACATGGACAGCGTGCGCTAAACGTGTCTCTCTTTCAGGTACTCAACCATCTATCACACACTGGAGGACACGCTCCAGGCAGCCGACGCACAGGAAGACCTCAAGTGGTTCCGCTCCAACCAGGGCCCGGAATGCCATGGAACTGGCCTCAGTATTGAGGTACGACACACACAGAGAACCGTCAGGAGCTCCGACGCATGTGACTTCCTCCTGCCGATCACAGAAGGAGGCATTCACACTGCTCCGGTTACACACAGAGAAAGTGAACCGGGCCGACACACGAGCACCGTAACAGTGTCCTAACAGCAGTTCAGATGAAGCTTTGTCGTGAGGACCAGAACTGAAGTGAAGAACCTTATCATGTCACTGTGCCTGGATTACGCCCTCTTTTCTCCATACAGAGTGCGAATTGCTTTGCAGACTCTGCGACGGCATTCAAGTTGCAATGATGGCATTGCTTGCACAATGCCTGCCAAAAACCTTAGCCAAACGTACCCAGTGGAACAGCCAATGAGGTTTTTATATGATTTGCTATCCAAGTCATACCAAGCAACAGAGTCTCACTGCTTGTATACGTGGCGGAAATTACTGGGCAGTAACAAGGGCTTCAGTGGTCTTCAAAGGTGTTTAAAGCTCTTGCAGTTATTCAAGAGTCCTTGCCCATCTCTCCTCATTTTTTTGACATATCTACATTATTTCTTTTCTCATTTGGTTGCCTGCCCATTGTAATTTTTTGACTCGCCAAGACGAAAGGATGTCTCGTTCACGCCGTACAACTAAAGAAGAAATGTCATCATGGTTCATTTTCACAAGCAGTCTTCCACATGCTTCATGAAATGCATCACCGTTTTTTGTAGGTCACTAGTGGATCTGTGTCCACACCAACTCGAGTCTCCACATTCACAGACAGCTGAGGGCAGTTTTCACACACAACACACACACACTGATCCACTGACAGAAGACCCGGAAACAACCTCACACAGCTGCTGAGAGAGCGTGCCCAAACAAACACACTAAAACACAGCTCCAGATGAGGTTTGGGGACGCGGTGGTGACGGCTCTATCTTTAGCTCACACTGGTTAAGTCTGGCTTGAGTGTGACCACACTTCCACTAGACACACTATTGGGTGTTTGCGGTTCATCTGAGGAAAAACGTTATACGTGAGGCAAGTGGAAAGTGAATGTGAGCGGGTGATTCTCCACTGTAATCTGGAGAATCTGGTTTGGTGTTTACAAGCGAACAGGAACGGACAAGCTCCGACACACCCGTCCTGGAAGTTTTCTAGCACGTCTGAAGAGCCTGATTTTAGCGCTGGTTTGGTGTGTTTTGATTAGGGCTGGAGCTGAAACTATGCAGGATATGGTCCCACTAGGATAGATTACAAATACAAAAAATTACCAACAAGGCAAAACAAAACACCGGGCATATACAGAGGTTTTAAACGTCTTTACAGAAGAGGCCAGACTAAAAATATATGTGTTTTAATTTGATTTGAAACGACATTACACATTTAGTTTTGCTTAAGGTACAGTGGTAGAAGGAACAGAGATCAGAGGACCTTAAGAGGCTGTCTAGGTTTCATAATACTATAAGCTTTTTGGAAAAGATAGTCTGGAGCAAGGCCATCCAATGCCTTTATAAACTAATAACGAGATTTCTAAGATCAAATAGGAAAAAACGAACAGGTAACCCGTTGTAATGACTTTAATTCTGATGTACTCTGATCTATCCTTTTTGGTTTTGGTGTTTTATCAATAATTCGAGCAGCAGTCTATTGTTTGGATTACCTTGCAATTGGTTAAATCGTCGTTCGGTGGTAGGACCAGAAAAGAAGGGCATTACAATAGTCAAGCCTGCTAGTTATAAAATACATGCAATCATTTTCTTTTCTTGCTTTCTCAGAGAAAGAAAAGAAATGGTATTACTTGATTAAAATGCCGTTTTGGTAACATGACGTAGAAGGATTGGTGACATCCAGGAATTTATGTGTTGGATGCAATTTTGCGAGTGTATCGATTTTTCACAGTGTCATCAGAAGACAAGGCTACAAAACACCACTGTGTGTCAATCAACATGAGCTATGACAAAGAGAATACCATGCACCACCTCCTGATGCAAGTGACCGAGAGGTAACATATATATATTAAAAAAAGCAGTGGTCTAAAAAACTGATGGGGGGGGGCCTGAGGAACCCCACATAGTACCCTGTTATATTCAGGCAATGTATTAATAGATCTGCAAATGTTCTTTCACTAAGATATATAAAAAAAAAAAAAAAAAAAAAAAAAAACAATTTAAAGCGGTTCCAGCTTAGACCAAAATAGTCACTGTCTGAAACCATCTCTAGTTTCGAATTTGCAATTTAAGAATATAGTCAAACTGATTTAAAAACGATTTTTCTCTGAATGTTATAAAAAAAAAATGTAAGATTTGAGATGGGTCTATAATTACCTAGGAGTACAAATTCTGAGCTCCCTTTTTTTACACACAGGTTTTGACTAGGACAGAATCTACAGATCAGAAGGGAAAAATGGCCAAGGCTGGCAGGGAGTGATTTACTATCTCAAGGATATCAACAGATAGGGAGTCAAAAATACTTTTTGAAAGAGAGGTAGCAATTGGATCAAGGGAACAATAGATGTCTCAGTTCTGTTTACAACCTTTCTTAGTGTCCTCAACATTCAACCAGAGTAAAAACTTTCCATTTTAAGTAGTATTCTCTACACCTAATAAACAATGGAATGGAGGGAGCGTAATTAAACAGATCCCTGATCTAATGTTTATAACTTTATCTCTGAAGTAGCATGCAAACTCTTCACATTTCCAACTTGGTAACTCAGAACTATAATAAATTTTATGATTTATTAGTGAATCAGTTGTATTAAATAATAATCGGGGGTTATTAGTATAAGCAATTGTAAGTTTTGAGAAATAAGCTTTGCCGTGTTCTTTTGAATTGTCCTTTATTGTAAATTTTAGATTTTTTCATTTTGTTTTTAGTTTATTTTTAGTTTAGTTTTTCTAGATTTTGTTTTAGGACTTCTTCATTTAGTATTTTTAAGTTTTCTTTTGATTTTCTAGTTCTTTTTTTAATTTTATTAACTAAATCATCACAGGATGACGGTAAAATGTTCCTTTCAACAAGTCTTCAGAGGTAATATAACGTTTTTTAACAATTGGGTTCAGTTGCTCGGGTGACCCAGAGATGTTCTTGAATCTCAGATCAGTTCATTAGGATGCAAACAGGACATCATCTGTGAGCAGGAAGCAGCACAAAGGCAGGCGTAGGCAGTGGCTCTGATCGTCTGAATAAAGACTTGTCTGTGTGGTCTCCTCTAGGGCCTCAGTTACGGGACGGGTGGGGCGAGCGTGGTTCTCGCTCTGATGACCGAGGCCGAGAAGGTGAGCGACCTGCACATGGAGGTGAAGACTGCACTGACGGGAGAGCACCTGGAGAAAATCAAGAACTGGCAGAAGGACGCTTACCACAAACAGATGATTGGTGGCTTCAGGAGACCAAAGAAGCAGAAGATGTCTTTCGCAAGGCACAGAAACCCTGGGCCAAGAAACTCAAGGAGGTACAAGCACCACAACTCCACACAGTCAGCAAACAACAGGCTTAACACTGTCAGGGACCGCGTGAGGTTCAGTAATCTGAAGCCTTCAGTAAATAATGGCTGTGTTCAGCTTATTTTGCACATGAAATTGTTTAGTATGTCAGTATGTTATCATTCTAACTTGATTCCTCAATAAAAATGTAATCTACTTCTGATTTCTTTAAAATCCTTTAAAATCCTCAAAAAACTTCTGTTTTCTACTAATATTTGAGTTCTCTTTTGGCTAAACTGTGTATGCACATAAATAATAATCTAGAATAATAAATGACCATTACACCTGTCAAGTGCGTCATGAGAGAGTCATGAGAGCAGAACGAAGATGCGTGTGGTTATGCTTTTGAGTGTAAATTCGCATTTTATCTGTTCTGTCAAGTGTGTGAGATTGGTGTGGCCCAGAAACATCTGCAAGGTGCTCATCCACCCATGCATGCATGCTCTTTGGAGCTGATCGCATTATTTGTACCACACAACCCACACTGGTGTTCTCTGACACTGTATGAGGGCATGTGTGTTTGGCTCACTGTAATGATGACGGCAGGTGGATACGATGAAGAAGGCCTAACCACAACGCCTGTAAGGAGGAGAAAACCGCCTCCGCCGAGAGAGTTCAGAAGCAAGCTGGAGCACATAACAACCCCAGAGGCCCAAGAAGCGAAGCTGCAGGAGCCGAGTGGAGAAGTGCCAGCAGGAAGTTCAGAAGGTCTGTGGTCTCTTCAACCACCATCCGCCTCTCTCTGATGTGTCCCTTTAAGACTTCTTACTGTACTCCCCCAGATGAGCACTCTCCTGTTGAGTGGCTAACTGCTTTCTTTCTGTAGTGGTTTCTGCAGTATTTACACTGTCCCCCCCAGTACCCCGACCGAACTTATGAAAGAGTTGCACCAAGCAAACAGTAGTGAAAGTTACTGTTGTTTATAGAAGAACATCGGCTCAAAAAGTGTTAAAATGCATATATTTCAATAATGCATTTTTCAAATGAACAATAACATCTGTCATGAATAGTAACATTAAAACAAGTTGTAACACTTTTAGTAGTATAAACTGGCAACAAAATCTGTCATCATGTATTTTTTATAACGCTTCAATTTCAGGTTGGTCAAGCAGATGCGCATATGATTTGCGTGTGTAATGCCGCTGCAGTGACTCGATGGTTTGTGACGGCGTGTGTTTGTGTGGTGCTGCAGACGCAGTTCGCTACAGGAAGTCTCTGGAGGAGCTTGGAGATGATGACCCCTCAGCTACAAGGAGAACATGGAGCAGTGTGTCGAGCAGTGGCCGCAGTTTGAGGGCAAGAGGACTGCACTTCTTCAGAGAGCTGCTGCTGGTGCATCAAGCAGCACCTCGACCTCCATCCTCCAATCACAAGTGAGCACCTGAACGATGCCGTGTTATCATTTGAATAGAGACGCACAGGATTCGCTGTTGTTCTTCAGAGACCAGACCATTCATGAGTCACTCTCATGCAAACCCTCCAGCTGTGATGGTCTGGTAGTTGTTATTCTCACACACATGACAGCGTGCTAAACGTGTCTCTCTTTCAGGGTACTCACCATCGCTATCACACACGGGAGGACACGCTCCAGGCAGCCGACGCACAGGAAGACCCTCAAGTGGTTCCGCTCCAACCACGGGCCCGGCATGCCCATGAACTGGCCTCGGATTTGAGGTACGACACACACAGAGAACCGTCAGGAGCTCCAGAACTCATGTTGACTTCCTCCTGCCGATCACAGAATGAGGCGTTGCCACACTGGCTCGTTACACCCAGAGAAAGTGAACCCGGCGCTGACACCCGAGCACCATAACAGGTCATAACAGCAGTTTCAGATGAAGCTTTGTGTGAAGAACAGACTGAACATTGAAGACCTTATTCATCACACTGTGCCTGGATAAGGTCATGGGGACCTCACATAGCATCGTTCCCTAACACCAGCACAATGAGACTGAGGAGCTCTGGTGGAGGCAAAGGTTTACAGTTGAAATTGGGGAGTGAAGAAAAAAAAGTCAATTATGAGATACTATAGTCATAAGTATGAGTTAACTAGTCAAAGAGAACCAAAATTTTTAAAAAAAAAGTATAAGTAGAAAAAAGTTACATTATTATTAAAAAGTTGAAATCATGAGATACTGTGGTAATTATGAGATACTAAGTCATGATTATGAGATTAAATAGCTGAGAATCGTGAGATACTAAGTTTTAACTATAAAAAAGGTCAATGTAGTTTTTTTAAAAAATTGACATCATGAGATACGTTCATCATTAATGAGATGATAAGCCAGAATTATAGATAAGCCCATGATTTATGAGATAATAGTCGGAAGGAAACAAAAATAGAAATTCACAATCATTAATATTAGTCATAATTCTAAAAAGCTAAACTGACTCGTGAGATATTGTCGTAATTATGAGTACGCTATACAAGCATAAATGGAGCATAAATGGCCAAAAAAATGAGATAATTATGAGATCCGAAGTCTGTGGTGGAGGAAAAGATTTCTATTTCACTCTGTTCTTCCACAAAGCATGGTATTGAAATACACAAGTATCACATGGACTACTGATATGATACTTCATGCTGCTTCTGGTGATTTTGGAGTTTGATTTGCATCCACTTTGACTTGTGTGAGACCATAAGCTAAAGCAGTTTCAACGCTTTGATTAGAAAAGCCATGATAGGCTGAAGGGGCCGTGTGTGTGTGTGTGTGTGTGCTGCAGCATTAATTGGTCCCATGGACTCGAAAAATCAAACACTCAGTCCAGGAGGAGAAAAGCCAAGAGGAAACACGCTGATTGACGGAGACTCCCCTCAGCAGACAGAGCAGACCTCTAAACCAGCAGCAGGTGAGTGGTGTTGTGTGTAGTGTGTGTGTGTGTGTAGATCTTGAGTCTTATAGTGTGTATAACTCCAGTGAAGAACACCACGTTTTATTATTTCAAGTGCGTCTGGGTAAAGAAATGTGTGGAGCCCATTTCTGTCCTTGAGATAACTGTACTGTGATTAGTAGATCAAAAGCTATACTCTCCAGTATTGAGAGAAAACAGTCAAAGTTATGATAAAACGTACAAAAATCCTGCGATGGCTGACATTATCATGAGAATAAGTTGAAAATTGAGATACAAAGTCAAAATGAGAGCTAAAAAGTCTAATTGGTTTTTAGTCATAATTTGACTTTTTGTCAAGTTCAATCCAATTATTATTATCTCATAATTCTTGTCATTTTGACTCGTTTCATAATTACGACTGAGTATCTCATAATTTAGACTTATTCTCATAATAATGACAGTATCTCATGACTTTGTCTTTTTACTTCAGGATTTCAACTGTTAAATCTTCATTAGTTGTTGGAAGTGCAAGTGATCATTGAGGCGGTATCTCATAGTTTTGAGTTCTGTCATAATTGATGTGTTTATAAACAAGTGTCATGTTGATCTAGCGCTGGCTCCGGTGATATTCTGAAGCGACAACTGGAGCCGTGTGGAATTGGCTGAGCCCTTGTGTGTGTGTGATCCTTGTGAACCAGTCTCTGTGCTGTCAGTGTTGTCCTGTGCCCATGGCCAAGGTAGCTTAAACCCGTTTTTGATGAGGATGATGAGATGGTGAGGATGAAGATAGGGCCGGCGGAGCGGTCCGAGAGAGCAGGCCCGGTCCGCTGAGGGAAGTGACGTGCTCAAACTTGGTGACCATCCACTCCTCCGTCTCTCTCTCTGTCTGTCTGTGTTTGTGCATTGCATGGCCACACGTCAGCTGATCTTGAGTGCACACTGCATCTCTCCTGGGCTTGTGTGTGCGTGGTGTCTGAAGCGTGTGCTGTCGCCTGTCTCTCAGCGCTGGGACTGTAGAGACGACGACGGCGGCTGCCGGCTCTGACGAGGATGCAGGGAATCCCTTCACTAACACTAACTAGCAAATCCGGTTCGAGACGAGCCGTGCTCACACGTGTGAGGTGTGTGTGCCGGTGCGCAGCCCTATACGACTACGAGGGGCGTGGGCCGGGACGAGTCTGAGCTTCATGAGCAGGACGCTCACAGGAAGTCACGTGATCTAGCCCCTCCGTCGCTCTGTGTCTGCACCATGACTGTGTGTGCAGGAGATCAGCTGATGGAGATCAGCGAGGAGGACGAGCGGGGCTGGTGTAAGGGGCGCCTGAGCGACGGCACCGTCGGCCTCTACCCCGCCAACTACGTGGAGCACCTGCAGTGACAGCGCTGAAGTGCATGATGGGAAACAGGCCGAGCGCTCGAGCTGATCTCATGTGTTACAGTCCATCAGATCAACACTCATCACTCTCCAGGACAGCAGTCCTGGGCCATTTTAAAGAGAGTTACCAGCGCTGTTAGCTTTGAGGAACATAAGGGTGGGGATGGACATGATTGAGTTGTACTGCTCTGACCTCTGACCCCTGTGTCTGTGGGATGGGGGTGGGTCGGGTCACAGATGCACTTCAGTGTGTGTGTGTGTGTTGTGGTGTTATAGTGACAGATGCACTTCAGTGTGTGTGTGTGTTTTTCATATTTGTGCAGTGCTGAAATGGATTGAAGGAGCTGAATGTTGGGTTTGTGACGTCACATGACAAAACTCAGTTACACAGTTCATTGGTGTTTATTCAAGCTGACAATAAAGAATTGAATTCTGTATTTTCTGAATTATTCTTTTCCCTGATTGATATACATGTATGGATAAACATACAATTTTATCTTTATTGCCAATCTATTAAAGATAAAGTATTAATTATTCTAATTTTACACACCACACACACCACACACACATATATATATATATATATACTATACACACAAATAAATAACAAAAAAATACTTAAATGATGAATGCGCGCTGTACTGCTGGTGCAATGGAATGTATATTTTTAGGCGAGGCAAGTTTATTTGTAGAGCACATTTCATACACAATGGTAATTCAAAGTGCTTTAAATAACAGTTAAAAAATCACAATAATAAAAGTAGGATTTAAAATCTAAAATATTTGTTGTAATAATTTATTTAAAATGAAATTAAAAACAATTACATTTTATTTAAATATACCATGTATCAAAGCAAAATATGACGGTAGACAACATTGTTTCATTCACGCCATATGGTTGAATTTTTGTCTGCACAAACGTGTTATTTGAAACATTAAAATAGCCACGGTGTCAAGTTGTCGTCTCTCTGTTATGACTCGCGCTGCTGTTTGTTTTGTCATGCGAAGCGTCCGCGTGTGTTCCGCCAATCAGCGCGCGCCGTGCGCGTGACGTCACCGCAGGCGGAAGTGCGCCTGCTGCTTTGGGAGGCGTGTGCAGACTCTCCAGCGCCTCCGGTTTCCGCAGCGGTAAGCATGAGTACGGACCCCATAAACCACGACATCACCGCCGTGCTCCAAGCGTCTGCGCTCCGTGCCCACGAACAAGGTGAGAGTGAGCTCCACACACCGAGCCCCGCTCTGCTCTCGGCCGAGCGGGAAGCAGGAAGAGGTCTGCCACGTAACATGTTTATATCAAAACATATGGCAGCTGTACGCACACGGATCCTTCGTCGAGCTTATTATTAAACCAGCTTTTATTCTTGAAAACAAACAAAACGTCCTGATCCACAACTGCGCCGTTTCTAAACATTCTAAACGTTTTCATAAAGATATATTGTGTTGTTATTCTACTGGATCAAAGCAAAAAAAAAATAAAATAAGTGGCACAATAGATGCTTAGAAACAATGCTAGATTGTGTGTTAAGATTTTTGAGACTTCATTCTGTAAATCTGATTGATTATATGATCATTTGAAGGCAGACTGACTCTATATTCTTGCAGCTACAGCCAGTATGGTGCATGATGTGTATTGGGATTGGTGTGTATTTATTAGCTAGTGCTGGTGTTTCAGGTTTGTTTTGACTGCTCCGGTGAAGAACCCCAGCGTGGGCCAAGCCTCCCCACTTATGGTGTCTTTCTCTGCATTGACTGCTCAGGGACACACCGCTCACTGGGGAGTGCACCTGTCCTTCGGTCAGGTAACGTTAAACCGTTAAACCCCTTCATCAGGTCAAACTTTACACTCTCACACTGTCCGGCAGCAGGTAAACGACACTCTCACACTGTCCTTCATCCGGTAAACTGTACAGCTCACAACGGTCCTTTCATAAGGTAAACTGTACCAACTCTCACACTGTCCTTCGTACGGTAAAACTTTAAACAACCTCACACTCCTCTCATCAAGGAAACTTATACACTCTAACACTGTCGCTTCATCAGGTAACTTTAAACTCACCCACTGTCCTGTCTCAGGTTACTTTTGACACTCTCACCCCTGTCCGTCATCAGGATACTACTTACCACTCTCACACTGTCCTTAATCAGGTTATACTTTACACTCTCACACTCCATCAGGTAACCGGTACACTCCGCACACTCAATCAGCTAAAACTGTTAACAACCATTACACTGTTCGTTCATCAGGTTGACTTTACACACTGCACACTCCATCAGCAAATACGTAAACTTTAACAACGCTCGACACTGTCCTTCTCAGGTAAACTTGTAACCCTGTTTTACAACACTACTGCATCGGGTTAAACTTTACACTCTACACACGCCTTCATCAAGTAAACCTTTTAAACTCTAACACTGTCCTTCATCAGGTAAACTTAACAACTGTACACTCCTTCATCAAGGTAAACTTTACCACTCTCACACTGTACTTGCAGCAGGTAAACTTAACACTCTCACACGGTCCTTCATCAGGTATACCTTTAACTCTAACACTGTCCTTCATCAGCTAAACTGTACACTCTCACACTGGTCCTTCATTTATGGTTTAAACTTTTTACACTCTCACACTGTCCTTCATTCAGGGAAAATTTACACTCGCGACACTGGCCTTCATCAGGTGAAACTTACAACTCGCACACGGTCCTTCATCAGTGATACTTTTTACCCTCTCAAACTGTTCCTTCATCAGGTAGACTTTACACTCTCACAACTCCCATCAGGTAACATTACACCAGTACACTGTCCTTTCGTCAGGTAAACTGACACTGTGTACACTCCTTCCAGCAAGTAAACTTTACCACTGTTACACTGTCCGTCAGCAGGTCAACTTTTCACGCGCAACTCCTTCATCATCGCGAAACGTTACACGTGTTCCCATCATTCATCAGGTAAAATTGGACAGACTTCACACAGCCCTTCATATGGTAACCTGGACAACCATTCACACGGTCTTCAGCACGTAAACGTGAACCACGCTCACACGCCGGCATCCATATAAACGTGGGTTTTTGTGTACCAACCATTACACTGTCCTTCATCGCCGTAAACGTTTACACTCTCAACCACTCGTGTCATTCACGGCTCAAACTTTACACTTCCACAACTCCTGCAGCCGGTACCCGGTAAACGCGCACGACTCCTGACACTCCTTAATCAGGTAAACTTTCCCTTTGCACACTTTCCCAGTCAGGAGTAAAAAAATGAAAGAAAGTTATGGAAAGTCGGCGAACAAGGAGGAAGACCCGAGAACGGCTGTTAAGACAAGTATATGAAACAGCCGGCAAGAAGTGCTTGACAGGGCTCCATGCCAAGGGGGCAGTAACAAACTTACTAAATGTAGGGGCGGCACAGGACACAAGGGGCAGCGCCGGGTAGCTCAGTGAAGGAATAGAAGTATTTAAATTCAAATTGTCATCTTGATGTTGTTCAGGTCCGTCATGACAGTAAAGCTCGATCAGCAACGACGCTGCTACATGTGGTCGTGGGGTTCACCTTACTTTTTCACAGTGCTGTCAGTGTTTCTGCTGTGACTCTTGTTGTTGAGATGAGTTTTTCTCACCTCTGTTGCAGGTCCACTGAGCTGGACTCGAACTGGTCCTGGTATCAGCTGCGCTGTATGCAGGTGGGAGGAAAATGCCAGGCGCGGTGAGTGTCACAAACCATGCTAAATCCGCACCCTGTGTGCTCAGCACGGTGTGTTTGTGAGGAGCATGAATTTGAGTGTGTTCCCTACCCATAGTGCCTTCTTCAGTCCAGTCACACGGCTGTATCAACCAACGCAGGCCAACGCCAAATACAACAGCAGAGCAGCGGCTCTGTACCCCGCGGAGAGATCAATAGTCTGGCCCCGCAGGCCACCGACCAGCACGCGCAACGAGGTCACACACACAGCACCTCTCATCTCTCACTACACAGTTCGGACGTGCCGCACTCAATTTGGGAGCTTCCAGCGCTCGTAATATTAATCATTTTATATAAATAGTGTTAAACTATTAGGTACAAGTCCAATCTCACTCATTGTCCTCCTCAACTGTTCATAATTCTGTGGAAAACTCACCCAGACTCTTCTTCACCCACACACCCAGGTGACTTCATACGGCCAATTGGTTACATAATTTATGTAAACGTTTGCATGGAAAAACTCATCATAAATATGTGAAAAATTTATTAACCTGTTCTGTTAATGCTTGTGTGGTGATTTTTCCCAGACCCCCCTTAGAGTACGGATTCAGAGTTCAGATGAACACCAGCCCCACCACAGAATGAAGGTTCAGGGATAAGGAATAACAATGTCACAGGGTAACTAGGGGCACACAGTGTGAAGCCTGTAGGGGTGTGATGTATTAATGTTTCTTAAGGAAGCTACATTTGTCTCTCCTTGAGCGCAGGTGACCCCTGAGGTGGGTCCCAGTGTGGAGCAGCTCAGTGTGTCTCCTTCATCTGCCGCAGGTAAAGCACACCTCCTCCTCCTCACTGACACGTACAGCTCGAATCATAACTCACTGTCTCCTGAACATCTGTTCTCCTCTCACAGATCTGTCCTCTCTGATCAAGAAGAAGCACACCACAGGAAGAAAGCGGTGAGTTTCCTGCCAGCACTTCCTAACCGGGTCATCTGTTTCATTTATTATTCACAAATACATTAAAATGCAGTAATACACATGTGGACTTTGAATACTCGTCTTCTATGATGATATTAAAATACATTTTAAAGGCGTTCCCCTGTATGTTGAGCTGTTTGTTTGTGTGCAGTGTGGAGAGAATGCAATCAGGCGGCGGCGCAAGCAGGAAGGCGGGGTTCTGGGGTTCTGCGCTCAGAAATGTCAGCAGTCAGAGCTTCAGTGCGCAGCAGAAGAGAGCTCAGGCTGTATACAGACAGCAGGAGGAGATGAGCCCGCAGAAGAGCAGCAGCGCTGAGCCCGAGTGAGTGAGCGAGCGCAAGCTTCTGAGAGATCAGACTCACAGCCAGAACACATGAGCATCTGCTCATCCTGCGCTCGCTTTGTGTGTGTGTAGAGTTTGGGTCCTCTGAGCCATGCGTATGAGAGTTTGGAGGTGCAGCGGAGGAAGGACGAGGTGAAGTTTGAGTCGTCTGGACAGTAAGAAGCAGGAGGAGGCGGAGCGGCTCGGCATGGGCTCTTCGGCTATTACGCAGGTCAGTGCTGCTCCATGACACCCCCTAAACACAAACCAAAGACACAGTCTCTTCTTTGCATTTTCCTCCTCTTCTCTAGCTTCTTGCCTAATCTAGTTGTCTTAAAAAAAAAAAAAAAGTTTGACAATTGAATTTGTTCCCTTTTTGCTAAGTAATAAGTTGTTTTTGTAACGATGTAAATCTGGGCGTAGTCTGATTTTGAACAATGAGATTTCATTGTGGGCTGAGAGTGGTTTTGACAAATGTGATAATGATGTAAGTGGCATTTAATTTTGACCATGATTAGTGTGGGCGGAGAGTGTGATTTTGACCAGTGAGGGTGGTGTAGTGTGGGCGGAGTGTGATTTTGACCAGTGAGGGGTGAGTGTGGGCGGAGTGTGATTTTTGACCAGTGAGGGGGAGTGTGGGCGGAGTGTGATTTTGACCATTGAGGTTGCGGAGTGTGGGCGTGAGTGTGATTTTGACCAGTGAGGGGGTGAGTGGTGGGCGGAGTGTGATTTTGACCAGTGAGTGGGTGAGTGTGGGCGGAGTGTGATTTTGACCAGTGATGGGGGGAGTGGGGCGGAGTGTGATTTTGACCAATGAGTGTGGGCGGGTGGCTTACTATTTGGTGGTGGGCGGAGTGTGATTCTGACCAGTGTGAGGGGTGAGTGTGGGCGTAGTGTGATTTTTGACCAGTGAGGGGGAGAGTGTGGGCGGAGTGTGATTTTGACCAAATTTTGCCCCAGGTGAGGGGTGAGTGTGGGCGGAGTGTACATTTTGACCAATGAGTGTGGGCGGAGTGTGAGTGTGAGTGTGGTGGGCGAGTGAATTTTGACCAATGAGTGTGGGCGGAGTGTGATTTTGACCAATGAGTGTGGGCGGAGTGTGATTTTGACCAGTGAGGGGCCGGAGGGAGTGTGGGCGGAGTGTGATGATTTTGACCAATGAGTGTGGGCGGAGTGTGATTTGGAGTGTGATTTTGACCAATGAGTGTGGGCGGAGTGTGATTTTGACCAGTGGGGGGAGGGGGGGAGTGTGGGCGGAGTGTGATTTTGACCAGTGAGTGTGTGCGGAGTGTGATTTTGACCAATGAGTGTGGGCGGAGTGTGATTTTTGACCAGTGAGTGTGGGCGGAGTGTGATTTTTGACCAATGAGTGTGGGCGGAGTGTGATTTTTGACCAGTGAGTGGGGGAGTGTGGGCCGTAGTGATGTGATTTTGACCAGTGGGGGGGTGAGTGTGGGCGGAGTGTGATTTTTGACCAATGAGTGTGGGCGGAGTGTGATTTGACCAATGAGAAGGGGGGAGACCAGTGAGTGAGGGGGAGTGTCTTATGAGTGTGATTTTGACCAATGGGTGTGGGCGGAATGTGATTTTGACCAGTGAGGGGTGAGTTGTGGGCGGCAGTGTGATTTTGACCAGTTGAGTGTGTGCGGAGTGTGACTTTTGACCAATGAGTGTGGGGCGGAGTGTGATTTTGACCAATGAGTGTGGGCGGAGTGTGATTTTGACCAGTGAGGGGGGAGTGTGGGCGGAGTGTGATTTTGGGGACCAATGAGTGTGTGCGGAATGTGATTTTGGCCTAGTGACGGGGTGACTGTGGGCGGAGTGTGATTTTGAACAGTGAGTGTGTGCGGAGTGTGAGTGTGGGCGGAATGAGTGTGACCAGACCCCCCTTGGAGTGTATTCAGAGTGTGATTTTGACCAGTGAGCCCGGGTGAGATGTGTTCGGATAGTGTGATTATTGACCAGTGAGGGGGGCGGAGTGTGATTGATACCGTGTGATGTTGCCAGGGAGGGTTGAGTGTGGGCGGAGTGTGATTTTGACCAGTGCTAGTGAGGTGGTCGGAGTGTGGGCGGAGTGTGATTTTGACCAGTGAGGGGGAGTGTGGGCGGAGTGTGATTTTGACCAGTGAGGGGTGAGTGTTGGGGGCTGGTGTTGATTTTGACCAGTTGAGGGGGGAGTGTGTGATTTTGACCAAGAGTGTGGTGGAGTGTGATACCAGTGATGGGTGAGTGTGGGCGGAGTGTGATTTTGACCAGTGATGGGTGAGTGTGGGCGGAGTGTGGTATTTTGACCAGTGAGTGCAGTGTGCGGAGTGTGGGACGTAGTGTGTGATTTTGAATATGACCTAGTGAGGGATGAGTGTGGTCGGAGTGTGCTGAGTGTGATTTGACCATGTGAGGGGGTGAGTGTGGGCGGAGTGTGATTTTTGACCAGTGAGGGGGGAGTGTGGGCGGAGTGTGATTTGACCAGTGAGGTGGAGTGGGCGCAGTGGAGTGTGGTGCGGAGTGTGATTTTGACAGGAGCTTGAGGGTGGGGTAGTGGATTTTTGAGTGTGGGCGGAGTGTGATTTTGACCAGTGATGGGTGAGTGTGGGCGGAGTGTGATTTTGACCAGTGAGGGGGAGTGGTGGGCGGGAGAGGTGGATTTTGACCAATGAGTGTGGGTGGAGTGTGATTTTTGACCAGTGAGGGTGAGTGTGGGCAGAGTGTGACTTTTTTGACCAGTGCGGGGGGAGTAGTGTGGGTGGAGTGTGATTTTGGACCCAGTGAGGGGTGAGTGTGGGCGGAGTGTGATTTGAACAACTGAGTGTGGGTGGAGTGTGATTTTGATCAGTGATGGGTGAGTGTGGGCGGAGTGTGGATTTTGACCAGTGAGGGGGGAGTGTGGGCGAGTGTGATTTTGACCAGGTGTGTGTGGGAGTGTGGGCGGAGTGTGATTTTGACCAATGGAGGGTGGGTGGGGGAGTGTGCTTTGACCAGTAAGGGGTGAGCGTGGGCAGAGTGTGATTTTGACCAATGAGTGTGGGAGGAGTGGTGATTTTTGACCCGTGAGGGGGGAGTGTGGGCGGAGGTGTGATTTTGACCAGTGCTGTTGTGAGTGTGGCGGAGTGTGATTTTGACCCAATGAGTGTTTGGAGTGTGATTTTGACCAGTGAGGGGTGAGTGTGGGCGGAGTGTGATTTGACCAGTGAGGTGAGTGTGGGCGTGTGATTTTGAAACCAGTGAGTGGTGAGTGTGGGTCGGAGGTGTGATTTTGACCAATGAGTGAGGGAGTGTGGGCGGAGTGTGATTTTGACCAGTGAGGGGGGGTGAGTGTGGGCGGAGTGTGATTTTGACAATGAGGGGTGAGAGTGTGGGAGGAGTGGGATTTTGACCAGTGAGGGGTGAGTGTGGGCGGAGTGGGATTTTGACCAGTGAGGGGTGAGTGTGGGCGGAGTGTGATTTTGACCAATGAGTGTGGGCGGAGGTGTGATTTTTGACCAGTGAGGTGGGAGTGTGGGCGGAGTGCAGTGGTGGTCAGTAACGGAGTAGCTTTACTTCGTTACTGTACTTAAGTACATTTTTCAAGTTTTCTGTACTTTACTGGAGTAGGTTTTATTTCGAGTAACTTTTACTTTTACTTCACTACATTCCAAAGTAAAGAATCGTACTTCTTTTACTTCACTACATTTCATAAAAACATATGGTTACTCCTTATAATATATCACATGCTCCGAGATGCAGAAGAGCTGGTGCGGTGATTCAAGAACTAAATGATTATTTTCAATGAAGCTTTTAAATCGGTTCGCAAATTGCACCAAACGATTCATTACGAATTATAATGATCCGATATTGCAGCTGTTCTAGAGGTCTACGATCTCACTGATTCAAAATGAATGCCGTTTAGTGTGAGTCTCCAGTGAACTGAATTCACAACCCGGGAGATCTGTGAGCGCGCGTGCGACTGATGCTGCTAGAAGTAAGTTACTAATGTCGAATTTTAGGATTAATTATTAAGTATAGAAGCAACTCATTTGAACAGCTTTAAAGATGATTTTCTCAATATTTAGAGTTTGTTTTTTTTGCTCCCTCAGATTCCAGATTTTCAAATAGTTGTATCTCAGACAAATATTGTCCTCCTAACAAACCACACATCAATGGAAAGATGATTTATTCAGCTTTGGATGATGCGTAAATCTCAATTTTGAAAAACTGACCCTTATGACTGGTTTTGTGGTCCAGGGTCACAAATCTGTTTTCTCTCAGGTACATCACAGTGTAAGCTTCACAGTGAACATTACTACATCACTCTCGTCAGCGTAGTCCATATCAAACAACACAAATATATCCTTGACTTCATGTAGTGGTTATTTTGAGAAAATCCCAGTTATTTTGAGCAGTTTAGGCTAATTAAAAAAAAAAAAAACGTGCTAATATAAAATCAATTAATTAGCCTATATAACATTGCTAAATAAAGCTAAATAAATCAGTACTTTTGTACTTTTCACTCGAGTCAAATTGAAAAAGGAGTACTTAGTTTATACTTTACTGGAGTAGTATTTTGTTATACGTTCTGTACTTTGCTCAAATACTTGATCAGTGCACTTGGTCCAGCACTGGCGGAGTGTGATTTTGACCAGTGAGGGTGAGTGTGGGCAGGGGCTAAGGCTGCTGTGTCTTCCAGTGGTCTGTCCTCACTCGGGGTGATGGAGGACATTTGCAGATCATCCAGCAGGAGTCTCCGGCTCCGAGCTCCTCCAGAATGGGAGAGTTTATGAGGAGGAGAGCAGGAGGCAAGGAGGACCGGCGCCTTCTCCTCCAGGTGATGCTTCATTCCTGAGGCTCTGAGCGGTTAGTGTCTCCCGCTCCGTGTTTATGAGTGTGTCCTGACTCTTCTCACAGGCTCCTGGATGAAACTGCGGGATCGTCGGATCTGTTCTTCTCTCAGTGGAAGGGAGCGACCAAGCAGACTGACGTCTACATGGACGCGGACGAGAGGTCCGATGCCTGTTAGGACTGCACCACACTGGCATAAACCTGACACGTGTTGTCATTATAACTCCGTGTTTGTGTGCTCTCAGGGTGTCAGCGAGGAGGAAGGAGCCACAGCCCGTCTCTGATGACGCTCAGAGGAAGTTCGCCAACGCCAAAGCCATCTCATCAGACATGTTCTTTGGGAAGCAGGACAATGCAGAGGTGAGCCGCTGTGAACACATCCACCGAACGCCGCTGAGCAACACGAGCTGTGTGTAGTTAACTGTTCTTCTCATGTTTTCTGCTTGCAGTATGAAGTGCTTGAGCGCGGCTGGAGAATTTCTCGGGCAGTTCAGCGATCAGCTCAGCCGATCTGTTCGACGAGCAGAAGAAGGCAGCAGGTGTGTGATTAGTAGTCAGTTGGCCTGCTGGTCATCTATCTGGGGATCATTGTTTTGGTTTGACGTGTCCTGTGTGTGTCTCAGCGGCGTCAGTCGCTCCTACAGCTTGAGACAGGGTCCTGCCGGCCGTGCTGCCAGACATGATGCAGTTCAAGAGCGGCGTTCGCTAGGTGGCGGAGGAGGAAGCTGTCGGGGATGGCCAGCGGAGTCGTGTCCTCCATACAGGTCAGTGACTGCACTAACAGTCAAACCATCCCTCATCATGACCCTGTCTGGTTTACGCTGATCTCTGTGTGTGTGTGTGTGCTCCCGCAGGACGCGCTACAACAACTTGAGATCGTCTCCAGGCTACCTGAAGAACCTGCCTATCAAGCCAAGCGCTCGCCTCTCGTGTCTTAGCCTATCTCTTTATCATTTACTCGGTGGGTTTGTGGGGATTTTGTTTGTTTAATGGCCGCAGCTTGAGTTTGGACTGATACGAGTTGTTATTTGATCACTGGGGGACCAAAACTCATCTTTATTTGAAGTGAAACGGTTGCAATATAATCCAGCTGTATGTCCTACAGTAATGTCAGAAAGGAACGGCACAATAACTCGTGTTGTTCTCATAGAAAAGCTTTATATGAATGATGCCTAAATGTAGCAGAGGCTATGTGCGATGATGAAGATGATGATGAAGATGATGAGAGGTTCGTCTCGGGTCGTTTCGCACACTACAAACGTGACAATCGTTTACCTGAAGCCTATTCGTCTCGTTGCCTGATCTGTGTCGTTTATCATATCTGTGTTTATCTTGCTTTGTCTCTTATGAACATGTATGAAAACTACCGGGGGGTTCAGTGAACTCGTGTGTGATTTGGATGATGTGGGTTATTGGTTTAATTCAATAAAGATCAGGAACTTGAAACAATAACTGACTGTGGGTTTGTTCACGTACAGCCATATGGAGTATTGTTGATTGTTAATCGAAAAAACCGAAAAAAAAAAAAAAAAAAACACTGGACTCTAAGTTTTGCAATCCATATACAGATACTAACTCATACAAATATGAGCAGAATACAGGTAATAATAAAGTATTCCAGTTAGTATTCTCCATCGAAAAAATCACACGCAGCTGTGATTGGTCAGTCCTGACAGCGCAGAGAAAAGTAACGGGTGTCATGTGACAGCGCTGTCTATGTGCTGTTTCAACACAATCATGTATATACATAGAATGTTTATGTATATCATTATATATATATATATAAATCTATATATAGATATATATATATAGCATATATATATATATAATAATAAATAAAATGGCGCAAATATGATTAAATATGATATTAAAAGTCCAACAAGTCACTGGTTGTATTATAAGAGTAAAACACTGTCTAAAACAGCGACACCTGTAGGGGAAAAGTTACAGCGGAGGTTTGCCTCCCTTCGGTCCATTGACTTTCTACAGAGACCCTAAAGCGTGCCGTGAGAGGATGTGATTGGTTCGTGTGATAAATCCCGCCTCTTGTTTTCGTGCGAGCTCTTGGTCTGAATGAAGAAAATGATGGTGTTATAAAGTAATTATAAAGAAAGTAAACAACTCTCCTGCTTAGATGTCACTACTTTGTGTCTCGTCAAAATAAACCTTGAAATGGTTCTGAAAAACCATCAGGTTTTTGGTGAGCATTCACCGTGATGAACTGAAAGATATATCTTTGTGTGTTTGGCAGTGTTTACAGAGCTTTAATGATGATGACCCGAAAATAAGTTGACTATTACAAAGAACAGCTGAACATAAGTTCACAAAAAAATAAATATTGGTAGCATTTTACGGTAAGGTGTCATTTAATGAGTTAACTAACACTAACATGAACAATATTATTATTTGTAATAATCTTTGTTTACATTAGTTAATACAGATACTGTTCATTGTTAGTTCATGTGAGTTCACAGTGCATACACTAACACAACTACTGATTTTAATAATAAATTACGATTAATAAATGCTGCAGAAGTAGGCTATTGTTTATTCTTAGTTGATGTTAACTAATGAAACCTTATTGTCAACTTTTTCCTGAATATTGTTCAAACTCCGTACTGCCTGTAGTAATTATTTTGAAATAAATATACAAATGCATAAAAACACTGTGAAAATGTATAATTAGTGTTAAAAATATTTAATAAAATACAAAAATATTTAATTAAAATACAAAGTAGAGAATAATATTGTTCTCTTTTTTAAAGGAAAATGGTGACAACTTTAAGTGTAACAAGGGACAACACAACACACACACTACACACACAACACAGGATGTATACACCCTGCTCCTCATTTTTTAAAACACCTACCACACGGCAAGTGATATATATTATATATCTATATATATATATTTCAAGTTTTATTATTTTATTTATTCTAATCCTATTAGTTTCGTTTGGTTTACTTTATGCTATTCTAGAGCACTGTAGTTTGTTATGAACTTTTCTTCTAGCAGAGAACGCCCCACACGCCAATAAAACACAAGAAAAGAAGAAGCGCCGCGCGATGCGCGCTGCACAAATCTTGAGCTGAAGCGTGCATCGCGCAGGAAGCGGTTGTTGATCAGTCCGCGCTCTTCCTCTTCCGGCAGTGGTGCGCGCATCTCTCTTCAGCACATCTTACAGTCATCATGGTGAGCGCTGAACACATAGTTTACTGAGACGAGACTGAAGTGTGTGTCTGTGTGGGATTCTGCCGCGACATTCGCGCTGCGTGCGGAGGCGTTGTGTGTGCTGCGTGCGAGCATCAGATAGATATGATTATTTATATATACATGTATATATACATATATAATGTGTGGCGAGTTACTGTGTGTGTTTGCGCCGTGGGTCCGCGGGATAAACGTGTCTATGATGAGTTTATGATGAGTTTAAGTGTGTGTGTGTGTGTGTGTGTGTGTGTTGTGACGCAGCATCTGTAGAGGGCTCGCGAGGATGTTTCTAGTGTGTTCTGAGGGGGGCGGAGTCACTGCGGCTCATTTGCATACTCATTATAGATTCACGCATCAGTCATCGCGATACTATAATCATTACACAGATAATATCTTCTCTGTGTCTGGATAGCAGTATAATCTACAAGATGCTATCGTTTTATTAGTAGGCTATAATTATAATAATATTAGCAATAATAATAATTGCTTATTGCAGGTTTATTCAGATTATAACCTCAATGAAGCTATTATGGGAATGTAATATGAATGTTGAAAATATATGATCACCTATTGTCAATATTGTTATTACAAGTAATCTTTTTTTTTTTTAATTGCCCTAACATTTATTATGTGTAACGATGATTCAGATTTATCTTGGATGGTGGTGTAATTATGCATCTTATAAATGATCATTCAGATGTTATCGCTGAGATGTGTGTGTGTGTGTGTCCGCAGGCGTCTTTATCCATGACCCCCATGAACATCTTCAGACACGGAGCGGACGAGGAGAAGGCGGAGACGGCGCGTATGGTGAGTGACACGAGCGCTCGCTCTCTCTCACACACACCTGACCTCTCTCTTCAGACACGCGGTCTCACTCCGAGGTCTCTGTGTGTTGTCCCAGTTCGTCCTTCAGGCCGGAGCCATCGCCATCGGAGACCTGGTCAAGAGCACCCTGGGGCCCAAGGGCATGGTACGACCCGCACGCACCGCGCACACATGCCCCTCACACTCACCCTGACCCCTGACCTCTGACCTCACAGGACAAGATTCCTGCTGGGCGGCGGACCAGGGACAGTGTCGTGACCCGTCACCAACGAACGGAGACGGAGCCACCATCCTGCAAGGCCATCGTCCGTCGACAACCCCGCCGCTAAAGTGCTCGTGGGTCAGTCCAGACGCGCGCTTCACTGCAGTTTGGGAAACGGTTTCCACAGAAATATTGAGCAGCACAACTGTGTTCAACATTGATAATAATCAGAAATGTTTCTTTGAGCAGCAAATCAGCATCCATATAGAATGATTCTGAAGATCATGTGACACTGTAAGACTGGAGTACTGATGCTGAAAAATACAGCTGCGCAATCACAGAAATACATTACCACTTTAACAGAGATTCACACAGAAAACAGCTGTTTTTAGAAATTGTAATGATAGGGTCAGAGTTCCATCAGTGTTAGTAATGAAGCAGAAGAGTCCGCGTGCTTCACGAGCCCTCTTGTGTGCAGACATGTCTAAAGGTGCAGGATGACGAGGTGGGCGACGGGGACCAACGTCTGTGACGGTGTGCTGGCGGCGGGAGCATGCTGCGGGTACGAGCTCGTCCCCACCCTCCTCACGGCCTCTGAGTGAGTCCTGAGCCGAGTCTAATGTGTGACGCTTGTGCCGCAGGAAGCAGAGCTGCTGATCGCCAAGAAGATCCATCCTCAGATCATCATCTCCGGCCTTGGAGGAAGGCCACGCAGGCGGACCGCGCGAGGCGCTCAGCGACGGCAGCTTGGATAGCAGACGCAGCCGTGGATAATGGGTAACGAGCGGAGTGTGTGTGTGAGTCTCAAGGAGACTGTGTGTGTGTGTGTGGAGTCTCAGAGGACTGTGTCTTGCAAGCGCAGCGTCTGTGTCCGCAGGAACGACGAGCTGAAGTTCCAGCAGGATCTGATGAACATCGCGCGCACCACGCTCTCCTCCAAGACTGGTGACCGCACCACAGGAAACACTTCTCCAAGCTGGCCGTGCAGGCCGTGCACAGACTCAAGGGGTCTGGAAACCTGGAGGCCATCCACATCATCAAGAAGCTGGGAGGCAGCTATGCCCGACTCCTACCTGCGAAGAAGGTACTGCAGCTCACCACACCACACACACACACAGGTTTAACGTAACAGCAAGCCATTCATGTGTCCAGTGCGCATATTTAGTATGAACAGCCTTTTCAGTCATTTGTCACGCACTTAAAGTTCAACTTTAAAAGCATCAATACTGTAATAAAATACGTATCTTTGTTTTGTGTTGTGTAAACGTTTATTTATTTCTTTAAAGTACTACCATTTTAAAGTTAAATTAATCTATCTGGTGCACTTTGAGAGTTCAAAATTAACATTTTTCACATTTTTGTATTATTTGTTAAAGTGAGCATTAAATCATAGAAAGGGTATTTAAAAAAAACAAATAAAAAGAGCGTTCACAATTAAATACACTAAAAGCTAGAGGGCGCTCTTGTGCAGAAACTCCAAATATGCCCCGCAGAAGAAGTACCATAACACACGTAGTTCCATATCATATCATATCATATCATATCATGTAGCAATAATAATAATTTCATTATTTTATTGAAATAATTTGTTTTTAGTGGTTTTTTTTATTATTGTTTATTTAGACTAAACGTTAAAACACAATGATCATCTGATCACATTGGCCATGGTCAGAATTGTAATATTTTGAATAGTGTGTGCTATGGGTTTTAATAAAGGTGTTTTAATCTTCCTGTAGTTATAATGCATAAATCATATCTCTTCACTGGTTATTAGAGCTGACCGATAAATCGTTTCGCCGATATTATCGGCCGATGTGAGCCTGTTGCCGATAAATCGGTATCAGATACTATGCTTGAAATGGTGTAATTAGTTTGTCCAGCAGAGCGCGCTCCATTATTTGCTACTGGACCTGGATGAAACGCTTTAAAGCTTAAGTCCATGGAAATTTGGAAAACCGTTGAAACTTTGAGCGGCCATATCTCCGTAACGGCGCGGCGAATCTGCACCAAATCCGGGGGATCCCTTCAGCTCGAGGAACCCTCTCGAATGCGAATTGATTGTACATCTAGAGGCCCCCTTTCGAATGAGACCACCCCCGCAGTCGATAACCACCGGTTTCCGGTTTCTTTTAATTGTGATGATTATAACTGACAACTATCCCAAATTCGTATCTCAGAAAATTAGAATATTGTGAAATGGTTCAATATTGAAGACACCTGGTTGCCACACTCTAATCAGCTAATTAACTCAAAAACACCTGCAAAGGCCTTTAAAATGGTCTCTCAGTTCGATTCTGTAGGCCACACAATCATGGGGAAGACTGCTGACTTGACCGTTGTCCAAAAAGACGACCATTGACATCTTTGTACAAGGAGGGCAAGACACAAAAGGTCATTGCAAAAGAGGCTGGCTGTTCACAGAGCTCTGTGTCCATGCACATTAATAGAGAGGCGAAGGGAAGGAAAAAGATGTGATAGAAAAAAAAATTGTACAAGCAATAGGGATAACCGCACCCTGGAGAGGATTGTGAAACAAAACCCATTCAAAAATGTGGGGGAGATTCACAAAGAGTGGGACTGCAGCTGGAGTAAGTGCTTCAAGAACCACTACACAAAGACGTATTCAAGACATGGTTTCAGCTGAGCATTCCTTGTGTCAAGCCACTCTTGAACAACAGACAGCATCAGCAAGCGTCTGGACTGAAAAGGACTGGACTGCTGCTGAGTGCTCCCAAAGTTATGTGCTCCGATGAAAGTAAATTTTGCATTTCCTTTGGATATCAGGGTCCCAGAGTCTGGAGGAAGAGAGGAGAAGCACACAATCCACGTTGCTTGAGGTCCAGTGTAAAGTTTTCACAGTCAGTGATGGTTTGTGGTGCCATGTCATCTGCTGGTGTTGGTCCACTGTGTTTTCTGAGGTCCAAGGTCAACGCAGCCGTATACCAGGAAGTTTTTAGAGCACTTCATGCTTCCTGCTGCTTACCAACTTTATGGAGATGGCAGATTTCATTTTCCAACAGGACTTGGCCCCTGCACACAGTGCCAAAGCTTCCAGTACCTGGTTTAAGGACCATGGTATCCCTGTTTCTTAATTGGCCAGCAAACTCGCCTGACCTTAACCCCCACAGAAAATCTATGGGGTAATTGTGAAGAGGGAAGATGCGATATATGCCAGACCCAAGAATGCAGAAGAGCTTGAAGGCCACTATCAGAGCAACCTGGGCTCTCATAACACCTGAGCAGTGGCCACAGACTGATTGACTCCATGCCACGCCGCACTGCTGCAGTAATTCAGAGAAAAGGAGCCCCAACTAAAGTTTGAGTGCTGTACATGCTCATACTTCTCATTTTTATACGTTTTAGTTGGCCAAGATTTCTATGGAAAAACTCCTTTTCTTTGTATTGGTCTTAAGATATATTCTTATTTTCTGAGATACTGAATTTGGGTTTTTCCTTAGTTTGTCAGTTATTATCATAAAAATTAAAAAGAAATAAACATTTGAAATATATCAGATCAGTCCATATCTCTGCGTGTAATGAATGATATATAATATACAAGTTTCACTTTTTGAATGGTAATTAATGAAATCACCTTTTGATGATATTCTAAATTATATGAACACCAGCACCTGTATGTGTGTGCTTTTTTTAATGAACTTTTTTTAATGAACTGTGTGTGTATATATATATGTGTGTATATATATATATATATATATCTGTTTATGAATATACTGTATTTTATATATAGTACCAGTCAAATGTTTGGACACACGAATGGGAAAGTGTCCAAATATTTGACTGGTACTGTACTATAATACACACAAAGAATATCGGCAAATATATCGATATCTGCCTTTTTTACTCCCTAATATCGGTATCATATCGGCCCCAAAAAACCCATATCAGTCTGGGCTGAAGTTCTTAATAAGGGTGTTTTAATCTTCCTATAGTTATAGTGCATAAATCATATCTCTTCTCTGATTATTAGTGTATGGAATAATATATACTAAGTAGGGCTGCACGATGTGTCGTTTAAGCATCGATATCGTGATGTACGAATCCACGATAGTCACATCGCAGGATGTGCGATGTAGGCTGTCGTAGTTGGATCTGTTATTCATTAACCGCTGCTCCCCGGCCCTTGACGAATGTGATTCGCAGATTAATTGCACAGCTTAACCATCATAGAGTGAAAGTTTATCATTTGCATGTGTTTTTTAAGTCCTGTCAGTTTAACAGGGCGCATATATGAACGAGCAGCTTGCTCTCTCTCCCTCGCGCATATTAATCAAAATCAATATTGATACGATGGGTCAAAAAAAAAAAAACCCTATCCAGTGATGAAAATGTGTTTTTTTTTCTGTGTTTGTCCAAATCTTGTGCGATTAATTCCTAAAAAAAACTGCTAAACCGCCGAGATAATTACCAACTAATGATTCCTTTTGCGAACCGATTTCAAAATTTAAAAAATGAATGGTTAACACACCCGTGACCTGTCCAACACTGAAACTCAATTCACGAGGACGTCTGAAAATTGGTGTATACATAAAAAAAAAATCTGGTAACACTTTAACAATAATGTGGTTTTGCTTCATTTTATTAAAAATATTTTCACTACATTGATTTAACGTTTACTAGGTACTAAACTGCACTCTACAATGTTTAATTTTAAACCTTGAGGCTATAGCCTTCATAGGTTAAAATCAAAAAAGTTGACAGTATTTGTTTAACATCGTTATTGCAATGTGACGGAACATTACCAAGACAATGAACAGCTGTTTTTTTAAACTAAAGATAAACAAAGATTATATAAATATAGTAACAAAAGTATTTTGCTCGTTGGTAAGTTCATGTTAGTTAATATGCTGAACATCTTCAAACCAATATCCTAAATGTTACAAACAAAATAATTTACTCTAACTTTAAATAATTTACTCTGATTTTTAAATCATTTAAAATGAGAATTGTAAGTGTGCTAACCCAATTTTTGTTTGTAAAAAAAAAAATTAGATAGATTCATATCGCAATATATATTGGCAGAAAAAAAAAAATATCGCAATGTAATTTTGTTCCCACATATCGTGCAGCCCCTAATAACTAAGGATCTTCTTTTAGTTTGATTCTTAATCTAAATAATAATGCTGCTTGTGAAGCATTGAGTAAGAAAAAGCAGCGTGTAGTGCTGCAGATTGATATGTGTGTTGTGTTGATTCCGTCAGTCATGCTGTTAGTGAGCATTAGGGAGTTAATGAAGCCTTCTGTTTCTTCCTGCTTCCTCACGGCTTCCTGCTGGACCAGAGGATCGGAGTTCAAACCAGCCCACGAGGATCGAGAACGCCAACATCCTGATCGCCAACCCCGGCATGGACACTTGTGATAAGATCAACGGTAGGGAGGAGTTCTGAGGCACAGAGCGTAGCCATGACTAGCGGCACAGTAAGGGAACACTAACGTGTGTCTCCGCAGATCTTCGGCTCCAGGGATGCGTGTGGACCTCCAACCGCTAAAGTAGCTGAGACGAGGACAGGCCGAAACAAAAAAAAGGGGGGGAAAGGAGAAGATGAAGGAGAAAGGTGGAGCGCCATCCTCAAGCCGGCATCAAGCTTTCATCAAAAGGTGCGCCCGATATCGAAACGTGTGTGTGGTCAGGGACACCTGTGTGTGTGTGTGTGTGTGTGCATGGACGCCTGGCACTACTGTGTAGAGCATCGTTCTGCGTTGTTGAGTCCGCAGGCAGCTGACTATAACTTACCCCGAGCAGTGTTGCGGCCCGCGGTGTGATGGCCATCGCGCACGGATTTCAATGGGGAGTCGAGCGCTTGGCTAGTCACGGAGTACACAAACACACAAGTGCTGTCTAGTGCACACCATAAATAGTGTTGCTTTAAATCAGTTTTTTAATATACTAATATGAAATGTTGTTAAAAAAAAAAAAAAAAAATGCAGAGATAATCTACTTTTAAATGTGGACGGTGAACTGCCAGTAGGTGGCATGCTTAGTGACTGTCTTAATGAGTGAGTCATTGAGTCATTCATTCAAATGATTCATTCAAGCTGATTAACTCAAGGGAATGAGACACTGAATCATATTAATTCAAACCGCGTGAACCATTCAGTAAGGAAACCAACGCTGGTGTGTCGGCTCAGAGATGCGTGACTGTTCTTGCTGTGATCTGGGGTTTGGAAAACTATTTAACCAAAATCCAGCCCAAAAAGCAGTAGTGGACAGTTATTGTAAAGCACTTATACTAATACTGTCGTCTGGTTCGGGAATATCTGCACTCTACTGGTCGTGTAATAGTATGTTATAAATATAAGAACGACGTCTTTTCTACGGCGGTATGATTCTCTGTGTGAAGAGTGCAGTAGTTAGATTTGTCAGGAGATATTCTAAAACACCTCAACTAACACATTACCATACAGTCGCTATTCCATTAAAGTAATCAAATCATCCCGACTGTGAGTAAAGTAGATCATTATAGCCGGAGTAGAATTCTCTTCAGAAAAATCCACTGTTGTTCCCCGTACAGAAGCTCACAAGATGTATTTTAAAAAGTTGTAAAATACACAATGGTAACATGCAACATGCGGAGTCTTAAAATCGTTGCTCGTCGGTGTGCAGGTGTTGATTCTTCTATCTTTTCTTGGCGGGTTTGTGTGCTCAGGGGAGGAGAGCATCACCTCGACCTTTGAACCACCCTGAGCTGGATGAAGCTCGGCCACTGTAAAGCTGATCGAGGAGGTCATGATCGGAGAGGACATGCTCTGGCCAAACTTCTCTGGAGTGGACACATGGGTGAGTGTGTGCCCAAACCAACCCCACCTGTGTGCGGAGCTGCATGATTTAACAACAAATGGTGTCAATTTATATGTAACTGGTCCAATGTGAATGCAAAACTCCACTCTGGAAGCATTGCACGCAGATAGTTTATAGAAATCCAGTCTCATTGTGTATGGCTGTGTGTGTGTGTGCAGGTTGAGCGGCGGCACCATCGTCCTGCGCGGGGGGGCAACGGCAGCAGTATCCTGGACGAGCACTGAAAGCATCACTGCACGATGCTCTGTGTGTGCTCGCGCCAGACCTCAAAGAGACACGCACCGTGTCGCGGAGGTGAGGACGCCAGCGGCGGTCTGACCACACTCTCCCTCTTCACACACTCATCACTCAGAAAGACATACACAGGCTCTGTGCTCTCACAACTCTTCACTCATCACACTCACGCTCTAGTCACTCACTATCACACACGCCTGCTCCAAACATATAAGCACCTCTGAACAATCATCTCTGACATCGCATCACTCGCATCACGCACACTCATTCGCGCACTCTCAAACTTCATACGCTCACATCATCCACGCGCCTCTCATCACTCACTCTCAATTCTTCACTCTTCACCACATCACTCACTCCAAACTCATCGCTCACACTCCCTCACTCGCATTCACGTCACTCTCGCGTCACACACCCCACTCATCACTTGCACTCTCAACAATTCACTCACGCTCTCACATCACTCATCACCTACTATCACACTCATCACTCACTCTCACATAATCACTCACTATCATCACCACTCTCTCACACACTCTCCCCAACTCATGACTTCACGCACGCACACACGCACATCAGCACTTCACTCTCACATTCACCACTCGCTCACACAGCCCCAAACCCTGCACCCCTCCCATTTCCACTCTCCTCACCACTCACACTATCACTCACTCTCACATTCACTCCCTCTCGCACACATCAATCATCACTCTCACACTAATCACTAGACCTCAAACCGAATCACTCACTCTCTCACACACTCTCATCATCACACTCCACTCTCTCTCACACAGCACACTCATCTCACTCTCACATTCACTCACGCGGCGCACACACTGCATCACACTTTCTCACTCTCATCACGCACTCTCTCAACACCCCTCCCACTACCACTCATCTCTCTCAGCACACTGCACACGTCATCACTCACTCTCGCTCACACACTCCACACTCATCACGCATCTCTCTCAACACTCACACTTCCTCACTCAATCAAATTCACCACTCACTCTACAACTCTAACGCACTCAACATGTCACGTCACGCTCTCTCAACCTCACGCATCATTCACCACTCTCACTCACTCACCACTCCCCCCCACTTTCTACTCACTCTCAACCCCCCATACCCCCCCACCCTCACTTCCTACTCCCCGCCTCTCCCTCCCCCCTCTTTCCCACACCCACCCCCCTCACTCCCCACCCTCCCCTCCACTCAACCATTCATCCCTGCCTCCCTACCCTCCCTTTCCACCTTCACCCACCGCATACCTCTGTCATCCCATCACTCCACACCCAATTCCCTCCACCACTCACCCCATCACGAAATTATCCTCACATACTCCTCAACCTCTCACACCACTCACAACGACCACTCAATCACATTACCCCTCCTCTCATCACCATCACACTCCGTACTCACTTCTCCGCCTTCACTCAGGTCCCACTCACACTCCCTCGGGGCGCACGAGCACCAACAAGAAACTTCGAGGGCGTCACCATCACCATTCATCAAACACGCAAACTCATCAAAACGCCATCACTCTCAGCACTTCCTCACTCTCAACCTCACCCCCGTCTACAATCGCCCGCTAACGTACCGCAGATACTTTCATCTTTCATCTAACTCTCTCTAAGAGAAATCCTCCAATCCCAGAATTATTATCATAATTCCTACTCTTCTCACCCACCTCCACTCTCTTCTTCTGGATCTCCTTCTACCCCTCTCTCCTCCCTCATCTACTTCCCTTCTCATCCTTCACAACCCTCATAAAAAAAACCAACTTCTTCCTTCTAACCAACTACCCATAAAAACTTAAAAACCCAACCCCTTCCTTCTGCAAAGTAAACCAACTAAATAACTTCTCCCTTAACACCCTCAAACAAAAAAAAACCCCTAAACCTCTACTCCCAATATCTACTCACCCACTCCCCTTACACCAATTCTCAATTACTGCCCCTACAACACACCCCAAACCTTACCACAGATCCCCCAACGACTCCCGTCCAACTCCCTCCCACCATCCCACACCCGCCCTCCCTACCTCTCCCTCATCTACCCTCTATCCCCTCCAAAGCCCCCCCCCCCCCCCCCCCCTTCAATCCCATCCCCCCCCTCCCCCACCTCCCCCTTCACCCCCCCCCACCCCTTCCCCCCCCCCCTCCCCTCCCCTTCCCCCCCCACCCCCCTCCCCCCCCCCCCCACCCCCCCTCCCCCCCTCCCCTCCACCCCCCCCCCCCCCCCATTCCCCCCCCCCTCACCCCTCCCCTCCTCCCCCCCCCCCCTCCCCCCCCCCCCCCCCCCCCCCCTCCCCCCCCTCCCCCCCCCCCCTTCCCCCCCCCCCCCCACTCCTCCACCCTCAACCTCCCACTCCCCCCCTCACCCCCACCCCCTACCCCCCTCCACCCCCCCAACCCTACCCCCTCCCCCTCCTCCCCACTCTCTTGGCCCCACCTCCCGACCACCTCCACACTTCCCCTCCCAACTCCCTAAATCTCTGTCCTTCTCCCTCTTCACAAACCACCCCCCCCCTACCTCACCCACTCTCCCTTCCCACCTCTTTCCCCCCCCCACATTCTCAAACCACCTCCCTTCACCCTCCCCCGCCCCCTCCCCACAACTTCCCTTCTATCTAACATCTAAGGGCCCACCCCCTCCGAGCTAACCCCCTTCTACTCCCCCCACCCCCACGCCTCTCAACCACTCGCTTACCCCGCCCTAACCACCCCATCTCCCCGTCCATCACCGCCCCCACTCTCTCACCCCCCCTCCCACTTCCACCCCATTCCTTCCTCTTTCCCTCCCTTCCCCCCCCCCCACACCCTTCTTTCTTCCGCTTTTTTCCTCTTTCTACCTCTCTCTCCCTCTCCCTTCACCTAAACCTCTCCCGCTCAACCTGTTTCTCCCTCCTACATTCCCTCACAGCAACCTTTCTCTCTCACCAGATTCTCCAACCCTCACCTTCTTCTCTTCTCCCCACCTCATCCTCCCTTTTTCTTCTTTTTTTTCTTTTTCCCAAAAAAACAAACCCCCTAAAATCACCACATCTTTATGCATTTGCACTGTTATTACAATATAGTGCATAGCTATTGAAAAAAATATGAAGTCACCAATTGCCAATTCATTCAGGTGATTAATTCAAACACATGAACGACTGCATCTGAAATCACATACTCTCTGAAATCGGTAAAAAAAACTTTATTACTTCACTACTGCTAAAAGAGTATGTTCTGTGTAGTATGAGTGTGTGTAGTATGTTTGTACTGTATTCTCTATGTTGTCCTATGAATTCGGACATGCTTCCTCTGCCACCTACTGTTTAGTAGAGAAGGATGTGATTTCAGACACAGCCACAGTTATTAGAGATGGAATCACTGAATCATTCACTCAACCAGTTCATTCAAAATGCAGATTGATGGAGGAATGAAGGAAGTGACGGTCGTTGACTTGTTCACAATGTGTCTTTATTGCATAACAAAACAGCACTTAGCTGCTTGGTTCTGCTTGTTCACAGCTGTTTTGATTTGAAGAGTAAGTGTTGAGTGACTGGTCATGTGGTTTATGGTCATCGTGCGTCTCTCTTGTGTTTATTGTTTGTTGCAGCTGCCCACCATCATCGCTGATAACGCAGGGTACGACAGCGCAGAGCTGGTGTCTCAGCTGAGAGCTGCTCACCAGGACAAGAAGAGCACCTTCGGCCTGGGTAAGACTAGGGCTGGCAATAATTCAATATCAATATGTATCGGGTCGTGATAAAATGTTTTTAATGGTGATATATGATTTTTAAACACATTTCCGATATTTCAATACATTACAGGTGTTTCCCATACATTGATTTATTTGTGGTGTTTGACTTCGTTGAATTAACATGAGCACTGCACGTTCAAAATCAAAACACGGCGCGGGTGTTTTACAGTATATAAATGTATCTCTGAAGGGAAAGGATGTCTTCAGAAAAGTTTCGATGGCATTATCTGATAAAGAAGCATTCATGAGCGGAGCTGCTTTGATTACAGCGTTACTGGAGAAACCGCTAGTTCTACCCCGCTCTCACAAGCGCTTTCTGCTGGCAATGAACAAACAGTTTGGATTTTCAATAAGCCCTTTTTTTTCTGCTGCAATTGAAGCACTTTTCATACTTTGCTATACTGTTAAAAGCACATTTCGTTTCAATCTACTATAAAAATAATCAGCCCACACACTGCACCAGTCAAAAAGTAATTTGAACAGTAAAGATTTCTTTTAATGTTGTTTTTTTATTTTTTTTTTTTAGGAATTCTCTTCTGCTCACCAAGCCTGCATTTATTTGATCTAAAGTACAGCAAAAACAGTCAAATTTTGAAATATTTTTATTAGGGATGCTCCGATCTGCCTTTTTTGCCTCCGATACCGATTCCGATACCTAGGGTTCAGCATTGGCCGATACAGATACCGATCCGATACCAGTGAAGTTTTAAATAAATGTAGAATTTATATATCTCTGTGTGTGGAACTGATAATCATTCTTTCACAATCTTCTAGATACAGACTACTTTGTTATAAAGAAAACTAAAATAAATAGTAAATATGGAAAAATATAGGCCTATGCATATTCATAATCTATGACTAAAATTTTTCATAAACTAGGTTAGTGGATAATTCGGCAGCAAAAGTTATTCTAGAAAAATCAGTGCACAATAATTTTAGAAATCCAAACATTTAGTGAAAAAACAATTTTGTGGGGAACAAATAAAAGTGTTGCACTAAATATGGTAAAATGTTACACATTGCTTTTTGTATTATTATAAAATCCATCCATTAAAAACATTCATGAATGTTTTTATATACAAGTATATAGACTATAAAATTAAAATACATTTGTTTTAAATGTATAGCATATTTTTCTTTTTTATAAGGCAACAACGATGGATAGATAACGCAGCACAAAACAAATACAGCCTGACGCGGTTGCTTCAAGGCATCATTCTGCACTCTGGATGCACACATTGTAAGCGCTTCGTGTTAAAAAGTGCAAGGCACAAAGAGAAGACATTGATGCATAGTGTATGATATATGTGCAACAGTTATTGAGCCTTTCTTTTAACAGTTTTAAATTTCAGTTACTGTGCACGTTAAAAACAGTTTGTAATTTATAGAGAAATGTACAAAATGTGCAGAGCAGGGGGCGCGAGGACTGGAATTGAGAACCACTGCATTAGGCTACTGTAGGGCTTCAGAAGTAACACAGAATAATTCACACAATAAAAAAAAAAATCTTGGATTTGGATCGGCCCTCTCTGAACGATACCCGATCTGAGAAAAATGGCAGTATCGGAGCCGATACCCGATATGAATATCGGATCGGCGCTTCCCTAATTTTTACTATTTAAAATAACTGCTTTCTATTTGAATATCTGTTAAACTGTAATTTATTTCTGTGATGCGCAGCTGTATTTTCAGCATCATTACTCCAGTCTTCAGTGTCACATGATCTTCAGAAATCATTCTAATATGATGATTTGCTGATTATCAATATTTACAAACTGTTGATTAATTTTTTTTTCAATATTCTTTTATGAATAGAAAGATCCAAAAATCTGCATTTATCTGAAATAAAAGCTTTCGTAACATTATACAGTATTCCATCCAAAAGCTTAGAGTCAGTATGATTTTTTTTCCCCGAAATAAATTATAGTAGCTATAAATACTTTTATTTAGAAGAATGCTTTAAATTGATCAAAAGTTTGGGAATTTTTAGA